>NW_027495323.1:0-83960 GCF_021521415.1 Bidens hawaiensis | reverse complement strand
GAGAGGAGGATAGAGAGAGATTCAACGTTCTTACGTCTACCTTCCCCATTCAACTTTTCAGTCATAAGACAATTTAGTTATTATTTTTTGTCTTTTATTTTTCTGTCTATTTTTCACGTGTTAACAAGCAGCAACAAAGGGCCGTGATTGGACGTTTTTAGGTCTACTTTTGTTCGGTTTAACAATCCTATCACAAAGCACGGGTCCAACTCCCCCGGCCCATTAACACACGTGTTCGATAAATGTTTCAAGATTACTTTTTTTAATGATTTTCGCCCCCACCGCAACACGGTGGGGCTTAATGCTAGTTTAGTTTGTAACAAAAAAATTAATAACTATTAGGCTTGTATCACATGCATCAATTGATTAGTGGATTACTTTCTTTTATTTATATTTTTACCTTTTATATCAAACCAAAATGAGTACGTATTTAATATAGGCCCACCCCGATAATAATTTAAATTAATCATGTATACTTTTTTTCCTTTATGATGGATTCATTCATACAAAACACAATCATAGTTATTATTTTTCTATAGTAATTGAAGAAATACTAAGTTAACTCCTAGACTTATCCTAATATATCAACCGATGAGGGAATAACACCAAACTAACAACTAGTGGGCTTAGCTTAATGCTTTTCGATGATACAATACTAATGATGGCTTAGAGCTCCGACTGCCGTGACCTGCAAAACCGAACACCATGAGCTCGTTACGAGAAGGAGAATAAGGGGGTCTTCTCGTAACCACCCTCTGACGTGAGAATAAGTATGATAAGTAATGAGTATTCATTAGGAGAATGAGAGTGTGTGTCCGTTGTTCTTCACGTTATTTAAGACGAAGGGTAGGAGAATGATTGGGCCAGCTGTCCCACTCAATAGAACCTTCCATTCCCATTGTTGTGCATGATAATGGCTCCTGATTGGTTGGACAGTCTGGCGTACGGAAATCCTTGTCGTGTGCAGGTACCGCGTTCGTGGACATTACTGGGATCCTGACCTGTGATTGGTCTTTCTTTTCTAACCACGTGTTAGCATGTGCTTTATCACGACAAGTCTTCCACTGCACTTCTTTAGTTATAATTGCCAAGTGTTTCTTTCTCGGGAGGTTTGTCATTTGGTGTCTATGCATGGAAGGCATTCTTCCTGCGAGTGAGGTACCGCGGGGAAATCTCCGATGCGGAGGATTTGTCTTGTGCTATATGAGCTATCTAGTATCTACCTCCACAATAATTAAGAAAATTAAGTTATCTCACAATGTTACTATTCAATCTAAAACCATGTCACAACGTGCAAGTACGTTTACTGGTTACTTAAAATAAAAAGGAAGTAATCTATATTTTAACTCATGACAAGTTGAGTAAAATTTGTCAAAATAAGAAAGTATAAATATTTTCTTTATTTCTATGAACAGTTGTAAAAAAATATTAATCATCTGATGGCTTGTTGTTCGTTGGCTACTCGTATTTTGAATCTCTAGCAGGGTGGCTCAGTTAGTCTATTCCAGTTGATAGATCTCCTAGTTCGTTGATGGAGTGGCCCAAAAGGCTCAAAAGTGCAAAATGGTAAGAATAATGTCACGAATTCTTTTTTTTTTTCATGGTTTGGTGGGCAATCTAGAGATTCAAAATGACTTTGTTTTAATAGAGAAACGTCACTAGAGTGAGACCCTATTTGATGATATAAGATTTTTTCGTTTTTATGGTACAATAGTCATTAGCGAAAATGTAGAATTTCATGGATTGAGTGAATAAAAATCTCATTCTTTACATGTAATTTTTTTCTTTCAGCTTTTAGTTCCTACTTGAAGTTTTGAAGTTTTGATGTTTTAATGAAATGTGCCGTTTCAAGAAAAGAAAGAAATTGTACATATTTTTGATCAAGTTTGTTGATGACAATATATGTGAAACCTTGGCCGTGTCGGATTGACGAGTTAGTGATCATTTCGAAACTAATATATTGTGACAACTTACGGACCTCATCTGTAGCATTGGATCATTTAGTCAAGGGCTGGCAACTTACAATATTTGACGGTGCAACAAACTGGTTGCTCGGATATCTTTTCTCCATTTATTTACACTTTCTTGCCATTCGTCCAACATTACCCCCGCTAAAATATTAATTCCCGAATTGGACACCCCTAGCAATTTGTGAATTGTTTCATAGTCTATTTTTATTATCCCCTTTGGTACATCAATATGCATTTTATGGGCATGCTATTGTACTAGGGATGACATCCACATGAAATGACAACGTCCTCCCAGAACCCATTTTTGAACCACACAATGGTACAACTGCAAAGAAGAACTACGTGAGATTAAATTAACCTAATCGTATCTTTATCTCTTTTATTATTTTTGGTGTTATCACATTACTCGCCTTTTTTTCTTTGCTCTTTTTGTGTTTCAAATTGTGCACTCTTCTTGTTCTTCCTTTGGAACCTCATTCTTTCCTTTTTCTCTATAACAAGTGTGTCACAACTCCCCTTTTGAATGGTAAAACCAATCATATTGAAAACAAAGCTATGGTTTTTCATTGTCAATAAGTTATTGTGCATGACCGCTAAATTCTTTTTAGGAACACAAAAGTTCGGGGACATGGGACCCAAAAGTATCAAAAGCAAATGGAATGAAAACATGTTGATCATCAACACAGACTTTCTTATGCTTAGCAACTTTCCCTCGTTCTGCTTTCAACCAATGCTATAAAAGTAGGTTTACAAGGCTGAATAAACCCCGAGTACTCGCTACAAATTATATCGCCAAGGCGAGTTTCTTTAACTCCGCATAGTTACTACGAATCGATCAAATTTGGTCAAACTCAGCTAGAATCGCATCTAGTCGAAGAACTTGGGCCGATTTTAACTTAAAAAATATATAACATATTCGTATTTTTATAATATTAAATAACAAATTTCAATTTTTCTAATTAATTATTAGCAATTTTTAGAATAATTATTATTTAAAAATGTAGTTCTCTAATTTATATTGGCATTCACCTATTTTGTTATAAATATTTGCAAAACTTATTATATTTGATATATATATATAATAATTAATAAAAAATTTTTTTTCATATTTACCATATCCGAGTACTCTCCGAGTACACCCAACTTACTAGTCGGCCGTCTAGAATCCGCCTAGCGACTATTGCAACATTGCTTTCAACACAGTTTGCCTTGCAACAAACTCGTTGTCCTTGAGCCTGAAGAGAGTGAACACTCCAGTAAGGTCCACACAAGCGTGCTTCCCCCTATCCATCCAAACACAAGAACAATTGTTGGTCAGAGAGTAAACCTCCTTTCAACGGATCCGACAAAAATTTACTGGAGTCTCTATTTTAACTGAGATCTCTGCTCGTTTAACACATCATAAGAGACATCTCTATATTATTTTATTTATTTAATGATACTTATTACATTCATAGCAATTGACGGTATCAAGGAGATTCTCCACTAACTTATTACCGAATTTTTACAATAATTGTATTCATTTATTTATTACTAATAGCTCATGAGCAAAATTACTCCAACGTTTCTTACAATAAATATGTCAAGTCAAATCATACATTTTGATATTCTTAACCAATCTATACAATAAATATGTCATTTTAAATCATATCCTTTTGATTCTTAACCAATCTCAAGACGCTATATAAATATCAGTTTGTTATTAGTTTTCTTTGTAAATTCTTTGATAACAATTAAGTTGGAAGTTAGAAATGAAGCTAATATACGTCTACAGATTCCTTCTATTGCTCGTCTTAGCATCAACAATGACGAAATCAATAAGTGGTCGGTTTTTCATGCATATTTTATTATTCGTCGTATATGTTGTGTCTTTTATTATGATGCAAGTAAAATTAACCGTTTTTGCATGTTTTAGGCAATACAAAATTGGGAATGACAAATAAATTACATGCATGTTCGGTGAATGTACCATGGAGAAATGCTCTTGTGTCGATATAAAATGCAAAAGATATTGTTTCTTCTTTAGGGGTAGCCTCGCTAAAGCAAAATGCACCAGTCCAACTACATGTAATTGCCGATACCCTTGTTGAATTTCGGAAGCTTTAATCTATTTATCTAATAACTTCATGAAATGGAAGTCATTTATATTGAGATCTTAATATCATGAAATTTCCCATGGTAATTTTTACGAACTTGATTTAATATCTACACTTATTTGTGTTTGAATTGATGAAGTCCAACATGTTTATCTATTTATTTATTTGTGTTAAAGATATTAAACCTGTTATTAATATGTTGTCATTATATAGCGTGTTTTATATTGATTAAGAAGAACTCGATCCACAATGGCATTAATTCGATGTCTGAGCTCAATACGAATGAATCGCAATTTTCAAAAATCCCAACATTGCTGATGTGGTTCTATCAAGGTTCATATGCTTAATTTGTTGCGTATTATTATAAGATCGTCAAATTCTTCTTCGTGAACTATGGTCCCTATACCGATGTGACGCTAGAAAGCTTACTTAGTCGGGGAAGCGTATATATTTAAAAATAGTACCAATTTTTTTATCATCTGAATCATGTTTGTACTAGTAATTTCTTCTTCATGGATTCAGTAGCATGATCATCAACTCCTCAAATCAATTTCAGAACTGAATACTTTTGTAAAACTCACATTTTCTTCGGTTGCTTGTTGATTTCCTTATTTGAACCCGTAATAATTTTAGAGGTGAACACGTACCAACAAGCGCAATGTTGGTGTACTGCTCAAGAGCTTGTCCATTTGACCTTCCTTGGTGGATGAACCCGATTTCGAATCTTGTATGCTCCTTAATAAGTTCACTACATAAACAACTCGCTTTAGCCCTTCAACGAGTTTATTCGCATACTACACTAGTGATTCTGTTCAGAATAAAGAAGCCTACAAAAGTATTCAGTTATTTGTGGTATCAAACCTGATATAAGAGGCAAGTGGTTCACTAGAAATGTTAATTAAGCAGTTAAGGAAATAAAAATAAAAAAGATAGAACATTTGTTTCTCGTCTAGTGTTGACTTACGAGTTACGATAGCTAATCTAGATTTTGCTTGCTTCGAGCTTTTTTCTAAAGCTCGAGCTTGGCTCGTAGACTGTTTTTTCAAACTCGGGTTTGGCGGGTTGTTATTTACTAATCACATCGTAATCCAATTGGGTGTTTTCTAACTATCATTTTTCTTATTATGATGTTGTATTTTATTATATACTCAAGGACCGGCCCAAAATTCTTACATTTGGTTGAAAAAAATCTAGTAGTTGAAAAAGACGAACCTATAAGAAAAGAATCTTAGATCCGTCACTATTAGTTAGATTGGTGCAATTTTAATTTATTTGTTTTGTAATTTCTTTGTAACTCTTGGGTTGGGTTTTCTACCAACTTGCTAGATATATACGATAATAGAGTTTGGATCAAATATAAATAACTTTTATCGTGAGAATTATATAAATAAATAGAGTAATTAATATTTCACTATAACTTTTGAAATATAGTAATTATTATTACACTATTTTATTTTTGATAACATAATTACTATAGTTAAAACTGTAATTACTCTAATGATACTTGTCATACATGTATTATATTATTTATTAAGTGATACTTATTACATTTATAGCATTAATGAAATCAAGAAGATTTTCCAAACAAACTTAAGTTAGGCTAAACGTACACTCCCTTCCTTATCATACCTATTTCCTTGAACTTTCAATTCCTTTAATTTTTTTTACATATTATTTCTCTCCAATTTTTTTTTTTTTTCATTTTACACTACTAGAAAATGAAGCTAATGCAACTTTTTAGATGCAAATTTTTTCAATTGTGTTGCATTTGACTCTAATGCAACTTTATTAAACATAAAAGTTGCAATAAAAGATCTAATGCAACCTTTTTCGTATAAAGTTGCAAAATTTGATTGAAATGCAACCATTTTTATTTAAAAGTTGCGAAATTTACTAAAATTTGCTAACCTTTTCTTGAAAGATTGCAAATTTACAACTTTGGTTAGGATGGTCACAACTTTTTTTTTCGGATGTAGAGATTAAACTATTGACATCACTTTCTACATACTAACCGTTTTACCATCCCATTCAACTCATATTGTAAAAGATTGTATGTATGTGGATTTTATAATTTTCTTATAACTTTACTAGTATTCGACATATTTTAATTTTTTATTCTATTTTATATTTTCATCTAAACATTTAAAACTAGTATACGTAAAGTTTAAATAAACTATAGTTGAACTAAAACTATTTTAAAATTTATAGAATACAAATTATCAGAAGTTTAAAAACTTTTAACACCAAAACTCCCTCACAATTTAGTTGCCAATATTTTGAGTCGTCACCCAAATTAACTTCTCCCACTACTCCCAAATCAAATCTATCATCAATATATGTTTGCTCTACCCCTCATCTCTATAATTCGATTACTGTGTATGTGATTTATCGAGAACAGCAGCCATGGTGGAAACCTTCATCTTCTTCATTTAATCGACCTTGCATATAATGGTCCTTTCAATCTTTCTTCCAGATTTATATTTTATATCTTTTGATTTGGTATTACAGTTTCTAATGTAAGTTGCTTTAATATCAGTTTTATTACAGTATTAGTCCTGCTCACAACGTATTTGATGAACTGATGAAATGCCACAAGAGCAAAGCCGCTGTCTATATCCATAATTGTTGCAAATGAGCGAAGTATGCTGCTTGGTTATTAAATTAAATCATCATATTGCTGAAAAAATGTTCAAACAATGGCTTTCGCTTTTGAAAACCACTACTGGTACGAATTATTATTATTCAAACTTTTTTGTTGCAAGAATTGCATATGTTTTATTATGTCCCCTGACTACACATTAGTGTTGGTTTAGTTTAATCAAAAGTACTCTAATTTGACCTTTTATTTTGTTGTCATTAAAGTTGTTGGTAATTTCTAAAAAGGCTTAATTTACACGAACACAATGGTTATTGTAACTTTGATTTAGCTGTTTGAGTGGTTTAAGTTTTGATAATTTTCTATTTTTTTTTCGATTTGTTATATTTTGGTTCAATGTTTAGGATTTTAGCATTTGGCTTCAATTCATGATATGATTGTGGTCTAAAGTTGTAGTGTGTTTATTTGAATCATTTAACTGTAAATAATTTATTAATGTGGTCTTTTTGGTTGCGGCAGTTTAGCAAGGTTCTTCTGTATTGAGGCAACATATAGATTTCTGTTAGTATTTTGTATTTTCTGTTGTTTACATTTATACATGTTGAAAATGTGTGTGAAAATATTTGGGGTTAGGATATGTTCATACATTTTGTTCTATTTCTAATTCCAACGGTCTAAAAAGACTTATTTGGTAGAATGGCGATCATAGACGTGTTTCCTCTAATCAAGATCACAAATCAGTGCATATGAAATGCAACCAAAAGGTTTGTTTTCGAACAAGCTTGTGTGAGAAGATATTGTCAAACATTGAGAAAACTTTGAAGTTACGAGACGGAATCATATGGAACAACGACTCTTGGAAGCCAAGATTTAACATGAGTAGATAGAGATGATCAAAAAACCGGTTCCGGAACCGGAACCGGTGGAACCGAACCGGACCCGAACCGGTTCCTACCCGATTTTTGTAGGAACCGGACCCTATCTGATTCAACCCGATGATCCGTGACCGGTTCTTGCATTTCTGAGTGGGGGCGGGTAGAAACCGGAACCGGTTAGGAACCGGTTCTAGCCGTTTTTTGGCCGTTTTTTGACCGTTGGGGTCAAAAATAGCCGTTTTTTTGGCTCCCCCAAGCACCCCACTACTAGTATAAATAGGTATTTGGTGTCATGGGTTCATCACAACACTCAAAACGCAAACCCGAACGCAAAAAAATACAAAAAACGCTATTACAACGTTTTGAGTTCTTTAATCTCTTGTTTTCTCTTCTTCTATATTCATATTTGTTGTTATGGCTGCCTCACAATCATCGGTTGGTCAAGGTTCCAACGCCGAACCAAGTTTCGTTCGTATTGTACCTCATAATCGTAATCAAGAGATTTGGTGCAATTGGGATTTGGTTGAATTGAGTGACCATTCATTGAAGGCTCGGTGCAATTTTTGTGGGGTTTATTTAAACCCACTTTCGAATTCAAATTTGAAGAAACACATCGAAAAACCGTATTGCAAGGCGTTAAAAAAGAACGTCGATTCGCAACAAACGCAAATGGATAGTGAAGGCGGAATATTTACATACCAAATTGATCGAGTTCAAGATCGTATGGCGAAGTTTGTGATTCAAGAAGCTTTGCCGTTTAGCCACTTCGACAACCCTCGCTTAACCGCCATGATTCGATATACGCTTCAACCACAATACACTCACGTAAGTCATCATACTCTTAAACGTTATTGTTTAAAATTATGGAAGAAGGCCAAAGAGGTACTAATTGCATATTTTGAAAATATAAATACGGGAATAAACTTAACTAGTGATGTTTGGTCGGCTCCACATGGTCTACCCGAATCTTATCTTTGTGTCACCGCTCATTGGGTAGACCCGTCATCATGGGAAATGATGAAACGCACCATTGCTTTCGAACTCTTTGAGTATCCACATACGGGAGATAATTTGTTTGAAATTTTAGATTATGTTATAAAAACTTATAAACTAGAAAATAAAATATTTTCAATGGCATTTGATAACGCGTCGAATAATACATCGGCGGTTGATAAATTAAAATTAAAATATACGCCGATTTGCAATGGTGTATTTTTTCACTCAAGGTGTGTTGCACATATCATTAATTTAATCGTGCAAGACGGACTTGCTTCGGATGAGGTTACATCGGTTATAAACGATTTTAGACTAATGATACATGAAGTTTTTAAGAAAAGTAAAAAAAGACAAATGGATTATAGAAAATTTTGTAAAGATACGGGAAGAAAAGCTTTGGGAGCTAATTGGGATGTACCTCATCGATGGAATTCCACTTGCATAATGTTTCAAAGTGCTTTGGAACAAAGAGAAACTTTACAAATGTTTCATTCTAGTCTTGTCGAGAATGATTTGGCAATCCCCTTTTCAAATGAGAAATGGGAAATTATCAATGACTTATCGACTTTTCTTGAAGTTTTTAAAACATCAACTACGAAACTATCGGGAACGTATTATCCGACAAGTCCCTTGGTTCTTTCGGAGTATTTTTAATGGTTAACAATCTTAAAGAATTTGAAAATAAAAGTTCAATGTTTTCAAACATCATATTACCAATGAAGTTTAAATTAAAAAAATACTTTCTTGAATTGCCACCGGTTTTTACTTGCGCCGCCGCTTTAAACCCAATGTTAAATGTTACGGGGGTTGAATGTGTGATAGACGAAATTTTTTCAGCCTTAGATATGCATGAAATTGACCCAAACTTTTCAACAGAGGCAAAAAATTTATTTTAACTTAAATTTTAAATTTATGTATGACTTTTATTTAAATAAATATGGGTCAAACATACACATGCATATGCCGGGGGGGTCTTCATCAAGTTCAAGTGCTACTAGAGTACGAGATCCCATGATTAGCCTTATGAACACCGTTCGCAACGTAACGGCTAAAAAACAAAGGGGTAACACCCCTTCAAGCGAACTAGGAAGGTATAGTGCAAATGATTACTCTACCGGTTTATCCGAAGAGGAATATGGCACTTTTGATGTTTTGGCTTGGTGGAAGGTAAAGGAAACCGAGTTTCCGATTCTTGCCACCATGGCCCGTGATTTACTAACCGTCCAAGCTTCTACGGTAGCTTCGGAATCCGCTTTTTCTCTTAGTGGCAGGGTAATATCGGTGAGAAGAACAAGACTAAATTCGGAGTCGGTGGAGATGTGCATTTGCTTAAAGGATCACTTGGACTCAATCGATCGTATTCAACACTTAACCACTCTCGAAGATGAAACACCACTTGATGTTCGAGTGCACGACGAACAAGAAGGCATTTCTACAAGTAATTCCGAGGAAGAAGTCGCCGCTCAATAATTACGACGAACAAGAAGGCTTTTCTAGAAACAATATGTCACAACTTTATATTTATAAGTTTAATGTTTTGTTAGTTTGTTTTTGAATATTTTAAAACATGTAACCTTTTTTTTTTTGAACTTCTTAAAGTAAATAAAATGAATTTTATGTTAATTGTTTTGTTTATTTTTCATGCTATACAAATACGAATCGTAGTTTAGAATCCAAATCGCAAACGAAAAACGAAAAAAAAAAAAAAAATTACACTGGAACCGGTTACAGTGCAGGAACCGGTTTAGGAACCGGTAAGAACCGGTTCCATAGGTTAGGGGTCCGAGGGTGGGAGAACCGGTTCGGTTCCCTAACCGGTTCGAGCCTAGAACCGGTTTCAAAGGGGGTTTTGAATATAGGAACCGGTTAGGAACCGGTTCCGGTTCCTAGTCCCAAACCGTTTTGAACATCTCTATGAGTAGAAGGGTTTTCAATGCTTAATATTATTGTAATTGATAACTTTACTATATTGTTATTTTGAGTTTGGATGTATATGTTAAAATACATTGTGACATTATCTATGATGTACATGATGTTATTACCGTCATTTTAATTTGTATAATAGTAATTGTAGTTCTTTAAAGTTTAAACATTGACGTTATAACATTTCATATAACTTTAAACAAAGTGGTTGCGTTTGTTGCAACTAAAAATGTAAAAAACAGTGGTTGCATTCACCTACAAAAATGGTTTCATTTGATTTAGAAAAGGTTGCATTTGATGTAGAAAAAGTTGCAATTGGGTGTAGAAATTGTTGCATTTTTGTAACTAAACTAAAAGAAAAGTTGCATTTGAGTATTAAAAATGTTGCATTAGAATGTAAAAATATTGCATATTAAAAAGGTTGCATTTGGATGGTAAATGCAACACTATTAAAAAAGGTTGCATTAGGTCTTAAAAAGGTTGCATTAGGTCTAATGCAACTGCACTTAATGCAACCCTTGTAAAAGGTCGCGTTAGGCCTAATGCAACCTTTTCAGAGTCTGATGCAACATTTTAACGGGGTTGCAATAACTGCATTTTCTTCTTGTAGTGTTAGTGTCTCCCTTTAGAAAAACCAAATAAAAGACTATAAAGTTTTTTTAACTTTCTTGATATGTTTATTGTTTTTTTTTATCATAGAATTAGTATTTACTATTAGACGTATTATAAAATGTATTTAAAGAAATTATGATATATAGGGATGAGATCGGAACCGTACTCGTATCTATACCCGTACCTGTATCCGAAAGTACCTGTACCTAAAATTAGTAAATTTTGGTACCCATACCCATACCCGAATTATATGGTACGGGTACGGGTACCCATACAGGTATCTTGGGTACGGTACTCGCTTTGGTACCTCTTTGTTTTTTTTAAATCTTCACTAAATTAGGTATCGGTAACGGTACGATACCGACAACCAATTATGTAATACCGCAACCAAAACTAAAAATTAAACAAATTAGTCATAATATAAAATTCATTCCCTTTTCATTTTCTTAGTTTATTTTTTCCTTAATTTCTATAGAAAAACAAGAGAAAGTTAATACATGTTATTTAATTATAAATACAATTACACATACACGTTTTAATGAAATAAAAATATACGAATACACAATATATGAATATACACATATAATTGAATATGAACTTATTCAACTAATATATATTATGTTTTGAAAATCCCGCTTGAAATTTAAGTCATAAGTGTTGGAAATCTAATAAAAACCCTACATATTCTAAACGGGTACCAGTACCCATAATACCCGTACTTATACTCGTACCTATAATCAGTAAATTTGCGTACCCATACCTGTACCCAATAGACACGTACAGGTACAAGTACGGGTACTGAACAGGTACGGGCACATGTATTTAGGAAAAAAATACTCATCCCTAATGATATAACGTATTTATAAAAACGATAAAAAGTTTTTTCTGTTTTATCTTATCATGTCTTTCGCTCGAAAAAAATAAATCATTTGAATATTTTTTGTTAGGTTCGGGTGCATGAGATTAATACAGATGAGAAAAGAACCAACTTGTTGATCAAGTGGTATGTTTATTTAGTTATTTTATCTATACTATATAATAAACAAAACTTTCTTATTGCCATATGTCATCATCATATTAATTTTTACAAAATTGTCTCTTCTCTCTCTCATATTAAATACATTTATCTTTATTATTAATAATTTCGTATTTTAAATTTTCATTCCTCTCTCTCATATTAAATACATTTTTTTTCCTTTTTAATTATTCAAACTCTTAAGAGACAAATTAATTATTGAAGTATTCTCGGTATTTATGTTAATTCAAACGAGTGGTTTTTTAACCGGTTAAAGTATTAAACATGGTTCAAGTCAAAACAATTTATTATTAGAATGGGTTTCGATCCACGGGTAGGTTTAAAAAAGTAGCCATTTACAACATTTTTTTTAATTTGCTATTTAATCAACCCATCATTTATGTTAAGTTCATCATCTTAAAAATCCACAAAATATTAACACTATACTACATGTTTTGGTTTTCAATGCGGTAAAGACAACTTATTACATTTGGAATACAAATGTTAAACGTTAGCACACTGTTAATCAAACGATGAATTGACTTTGTATATCCTTATATTCTTCATGGTATCTATCAGACTTAAAATGATACGTTACAAGAAAGTATTAGTTTCTTGACTTTTTAAATGACCTCAAAATATAAGGTTGTTAAGTCATAGGTTAGTTCTATAAGCTGATGTTGAATTGATATTGATTAAAATATTAACTAGAAAATTGGTCTATGCAATGAAATTAAGCTAAATGTGAAAATACAATATGATAACCGTGCTATAGAAGCTGAAATCATATCCAGAAATAATATTAAAACTCACAATTTTATTAATTTATTTTTTAAATCCTACACCTTTAGATAAAAGTACTAATTTTAAAGAATGAAATTTTCACTTAATTTTTGTTTGAAATGAATATTAACAAAAGCAAAGGTCAATCATTGTAGATTGTTGGTTTGTTTTTTAGACAATTTGTTTTAACTCATGACCAGTTATTTGTTGTATTATCTAGAGTTAGAATCAGAAACAATGTGAGTTTTGAAAAAACAAGTAAATTTACAAATAAAACAACACATATTATGTATCAAGAAATATTTAGAGATTTATAAATTTTCTATTTTCATATTGTATAGTGTGTAATCTATTATACCATATAATATATTTTTATATTTGTTAAACATATTTTTTTGTATGTCACATTATGTTATTGTTTAAATAAATTTATTTATTCTAACCCGTGTACTACACGGGTAGCTAATCTAGTTTATTAATAAACAACTGAGTTTTTAAAGGTAAGTTGTCTCTAATAATCAATATAAAAAACTCTACAAATTAAAACAATTGTAGAAAAGAGAATGCGTTTTTTTTTTCTTTTGAACTAAGAAAAAAAGTTCGACATAATTTTTTTTGGTTATTTTTAAATACTTATAAAAAATTTAATAATTTATAATAAAAAGTATGACAAAAAAGGTTCTTTAAAAATACATATTTAACAAAATAAAAACAAAACAACACAAAACAAAATAAAAAGATTTTTATCATATTAATATAAAACTTGAAGGAATGAATATATTTAGTAAAACTAAAGAAAAATGGGATATATTTATCAACACTTTATCAAATTTCCAACATAAATGCATTCATTTCTTACAATAAATTAAACTCAATAATAAATGCATCATGAGCAAAATTAAGCTCAATGATAAATGCATGGTAATGTTATAAATTGATTGTGGCTCAATGGTAGAGCACTCATTTTACTAGTGAGAGGTATGAGATTCAAATCTCACTACCACCAATTTATATGGGAGATAGGAGGGATGACCCTGGCTTTCCAGGGTTCGAGTCCTGATCTCACCCGGTTTTACCGGCTCCTAGCTGTCGTGCCGTTTGGCGGGCGTGGGGGTCTGGTTTTATCCAGTGAATCCCTCAATAAGTGGACCGCTAAGGGCTCCGTCCGTCCGGACTAGTGGCCGGCTCGGGCTACCTTTAGCCATTGGGGGCCGCGTATGGAGTACCCGACGTTACTTAGTTGGCCGTTAAAAAAAATGCATGGTAATGTTTCTTACAATAAATATTTTATGTTAAATGGTATCTTTTAATTCTTAACCAATCTCAAGACGGCGGCATTATATAAACGTAAGTTTGTTATTAGTCTTCTTTGCGAATTCGTTTATTACAACTACGTTGGAAGGTAGAAATGAAGCTGACTTACGTCTACGGATTTCTTTTATTGCTTGTCCTAGCATTAACAATGATGAAATCAATAAGTGGTCGGTTTTACTACATATTTTTCTATTCATCATATTTGTTATCTTTTAATATAATGGGATTAAAAATAATCGATTTTGCATGTTTTAGGTGATTGTTCAGCGGATATACCATGGACAAATGTTCCTTGTGTCGATATAAAATGTCAAAGGCTTTGTTTCTTCGCAAGGGGAAGCCTTGCTAAAGCAAAATGCACTAGTCCAACTATATGTCATTGTCAATACCCTTGTTGAATTTTGAATGGTTTTATCTATCTATCTATCTAATAAATTTAAATAAAATGGAAGTCACTTATATTAAGATCTTGATATCATGAAATTTCTAGTGACAACTTGCGTAAAACTTGTCAAAATAAGTATAGATATTGATTAATCTATTATATCTATGCGTATGTGTATTGAAATTGTTTTAAAATAGTTGAAATTGTTTTAAAATAGTTAAACTCAGACATGTTCATATATTAGTTTGTGTTAAAGATATAAAACCTATTATTAATATGTTGTCATTGAATAACGTATTTATGCTGAACAAAATAAACTCGATTCACACAAGCATTAATTTGATGTATGAGCCCCATACGAATAAATCACAATTTTCATAAATTCCAACATTGTTGATGTTGTTTTTATCAAGGTTCTTATGCTAAAAGTGTAGCAAATTCTGAGCTTTAAAATAGCTGCAATCTTATAGAAAATTTGTTTCAAGTCTTCAAGATATATTGAACGTCGATTTGTAATAAAACGATAAAATTCTAATCTTGTATTTATAGTGGCAAACTCGGATAAATATGTTTAGGAATTTATCACATTCTTATTCTTATAACTTTAATATACAAAATATGTTTTTAAGATTGATGTCTACATCCATATACACTTGAAAATTCATTCTTAGCTAAAATTTCCTACTCAAACTATTTTCTATTTTTAATGAAAACATATTTAAGTCAGTTTAATCAAAACATATAAATCCATCATTTATCAAAATATATAAATCTATCATTTAACAAATAAATAATTTTCGAAATTATATAGATTAAAAATATGCGGTTATTTTTGTCAGTATAATCAAAATACTTATATTTTTCATGAAATCAGATATATATATTTTGTTTTATTAAATCGATTGATAAACACTTTGAAACTTGTAAGAGATGAATGTGGTAAAAGTCAATGAACAATATTTATAGGTTTAACATAACAAAGACAATAAGAAAATTATGAATGAATAACAATTCTATTCTCACATATTCATCAACCTTCATGGATCCATGAAATTCTCATCTATCTCTTTCAAAACTGTAATACAAAAGCATGTTTTAGTCATGCTAATTTTATATATGATGTTTTTTTATGTCATTCATAATGAAATATTTTATCATCTTTGTTAGAATTAGCTTTTCAATTAAAAAAAATATAATTATAACTTATAAAATCATTAGATGCATATTTTTCGTGATTATGAAGAAATTGCGCGATTATGTATCACATATTCGTATGACGATTCCATTAGAAAATTTAATTCGAACTTATTAAACTATTTAATTTGATAAAATATAGGTTTTTAATTTTATATTCTATAGCTTAATTGTTTTTCTTTTGAGCTTCTAGTGCATCACACGTGTTCTAAAGTTAGTATACGATATATATTAGGAAGGGATAATATGATAACTTTTTAAGTTGTAAAAACTTTAATAACCAATTTAAGTCACACATTTAATTAATTAATATCCATTAATTTAAGGTTGTAATTAAACAAAATAATTATTAAATTAAAAGTAGTAGAGGAGAGAAAAACAAAAAACTTAATACAAAAGATTTGTCTTCATTTCTTAAACCAAAAAGTTAATACAAAAGATTTGTCTTCATTTCTTAAACCAAAAAGTTAATACGAATGTATATATTTGAATAAAAATACCCAAAAATTACTATGAACAATAACCAACAGAAAATGCTAAAACTAAGCTGTGTCTTCATTTCTTGATCATTAGTTCATTACCATCATCTTTGAGCAAAAAATGTTTGACCACCTATTAATACAAAAAAAATGTAACATTTAGAAAACTAACACTGTGTTTCCAAGTCTCATTTAACAAGGGGAGAGGAAGGAAAGGGAATTAGATAGGAAAGAAAGGTAGGAGAAAAAAAATATGTGATTTTATTTCGTGTTCCCGAGTTTAATGAAAAAGAAAGGAAAATGAAGGAAATTAAACATTTTAGGTGTTCATGAGTTAAGAGGAAAAGAAAAGAAAGATGTATTTTCCTATTATGCCCTTTAAGTAAACCATTACATGAAGTTAGAACTAAGGGTAATTTAGGAATTGAGAAAAGTTATAATTACACATAGATATTTTCTTTCATAACCTCTTCAATTTTGAAAGATGATAATATGCTTAAATATTCTAACATTTTCTCTCATTTCCCCTCCCCTTCCTTTCTTAAAAAATCTCTGAAACATGAATTTTTTATATTTTCCCCTCTTTTCCTCCCCCCGTTAAATGAGACTCGGGAACACAACATAACTGTGTGTACATTCGAATTCTTCAATAAATTTGGTATTATGTGTATGTAATCCTCCTCAGACACTGAGTACGATGTAATGGTTTACATTATCTATTTATGGTGGGATATACTGAGTACGATGATGATGATGATGTATGTAATCCACATCAAAAATATGTGCATGTATCTTATTTACATGTATGTAATGTACATTACACAACTGTAATTCATATTTACAATTTGTTTACATTGCATATGTTTAATATTGTATTACGTATATGTAATGCGTATTACACATATGTTGTTCATATTACATGTATGAAATTATTATTAATTACATATATGTAAACCATTACATAAACTAGATAATGATATCTAATTACAAAAAAAATAAACTAATATAAACCATATAAGCTAATGATTGGTTATAAGTTTTAGGGAAAAGAAAGTAACAGAGGTGTTAAAAAAACAATTAGGCTATGTGTAGTGGAAGTGCTATAAATGGGGCAATTTGTGTCATGTGTCGTCTAGTAAGCAAATGAGGAGTTTTTGTTTTAGGGGTGTAGTAATGTTATAGGCCAATATTATATATATATATATATACATATATATATGTTAGGGCCCAAATTTTATAGTCGGATCTGTGATCAGCTCAGGATCCTAAATATGCTCGGGATCCCGAATATGTTCAGGATTCTCAGATAAATTTAGTATCCTGAGTATTAATGCTAATAAATAGATATTTATCTCTTGGTGTTGATTTATAATTGCAGATATTAATTGTTGATTTACTCCATGCGAAATACACGGTTGGTGGTTACATAAAACGTGTGGAATGAGTTATAACCGCTAGCATTAAAGGTCAAGTAATGGTTAATGATTAACCATTAACTATTATCCTGAAATCTCGCACTTATAGTTAATATTGGCACGTGTGGGACCATGTTTGGTGAGTAACTCCCAAAAGAATCAGTCAAAGACGTGTATGAACATTGATGAACGAAGATAGACTCAAAAGAAGAGCTCCCCAACGGCTATATTGGAAGACTCTTTCAGTTCCGGGATACTCGGAGAGTTAGTTAGGGATTTCAACCTATCCTTCCGATACAAGTATTCTGAGGATTAGACTTTGGGATATCCAACTGTCCTTTATTGTTCCATTTGTTTTGCAGATAAGACCACGTGTTTAATATGCTAATATGAACGTGGGTTTGCAACGACTAGTGCTGAGACTTCGTCAAATTAAACGTGGGCAGCAAGGGATAAGTGAAAGACTCAGTCTAGGGTTTCCGGATTATTCGGGATAGCAGTTATAATCTTTTTATTATATATATGAGCTGATAATATCATTAGAACACACATTCACTCACCTAGCTATTAGTATACTCTGTAACACTTAGCATTCGATCACTTATCAGCTCCACCCCTTGTAATCACCTATTTTCGATATTAATAAAGTCGAAGATGATAGTTTTCACCGTCCGGGGTTTTTTTGTGCCGGAGATCATAATAATCAAGCGTTAATTCGACCAAAAGTTAAGTTCATAATCTTTAACCGAAGCGATTCGACTAAAGATTACGTTGTAAACTCTTGACCGAAACGAATATTATCATAATCAAGGGTTTTTTCCCTCGTAATCATATCGTTGTGTTCGATCTTATTATCAACAAGCACTCTACCTAACGCACTAATTTGATCAAAAGTTGCCTTGTCAATTTTTGACCGAAACAATTTGGCGCCCACCGTTGGGCAAACGGTGCTTTGATCATTATTCACTCTCAAACTAAACCCTACTCTCAATATCCACAACATGTATTCCCAACCCAAGATTGTTTTTTCTTCTGCCGCAGCCTCAGAATCCTCAGCGAGGTCGCCTATACCTCTCCCTCCTGCTGGTGGTATTCCGAAGAAGCCTGACAATGCTCAGAAGAAACCTGCTACTCCTGTGTTCTCAGGTTCGAGGCCATCTCCCCAGGATCCCATCATGGTGTCCAACAACGACCTTCTGTCTCTGTACATACGGCTACAAGAAAAGATGGATCGCCAGAACAAGACCAACCAGATGCTCGTGAGGGAATTGGAAGATTTCAAGAAAGCCAAGAAGCCAGCGGAAGAATTCACACCACTAATCCCGAGATCTCTGGATTTCACTCCTCCAGGATCCTCAGGATTGGTGCATCCAGAGCCGACCACGGCGTACAACCCTAGACCCCCATCTTTCCAGCATTTGGGATCTGCGGGATTGCACTTATCTGGATCTCAATGATACCCGTATTCGTCATCTGCTGGGCCTTTTCAACATGCAGGATCCTCAGGATTGTCATAGCCAGGAGGACCCTCCGGATTGTTCCAACAATCTGGATCCTCAGGATTATTCCAACAGCCTGGATCCTCAGGATTGTTTCAACAGTCCGGATCCTCAGGATTGTTCCATCAGGCTGGTCCTTATCAGCAGGCGGTATCTTCAGGATTAGCTCAAGCTCAGCAGCCCTCAGGATCCACTGATGTGCATAAGGGGGACTTTATCCCGATGCAGGCCAATGCTCCAACTGCTCCGTTTACCACCCCTGGAAATACTATGTTTGGGAATACGAGCTACAACGTACAGACTGTTCCTCATAATGTTAATCAGGGTAACTCTTTCAATACGATTCCTTTTAATGCTAATCAAGGATTTTTGCAGGATGCAGGCATAAGTTCGAGTTTAGCCCGAGAATTAAAAAAACTTAAGGACATGATATCGAATGTCCATTACGTAATCCGTCCCATAGATGAAGTTCCCACTGATAGTCACAGGATATCCCGGTTTGTGCCATCGATTAGCGACGTACAGATCCCAAAACGGTTTCAAACCCAAATATGAAACTATATGATGGCTCAACGGATCCTGAGGAACACGTCGCACAATATAGAGAACGTATGGAGATCAATCCAATCCTTATGGAAATCAAAGAGGCATGTCTTTGCAAAGGGTTTGGGTCTACCTTGACTTGAGCAGCCATGAAATGGCTACTGAGTATTCCTCCTAACACTATCAATTCTTTTTCTCATTTATTTAACATGTTTAATAATCAGTTTTCTTGCTGTAGAATTTTTGAGAAAATGACAGGTGATCTTTATAGGATTACCCAGAATCCTGGGGAATCCTTGAGAGATATTATTACCAGGTCATTAGACGAAGCAAGAAGCAGAGCTCTGAGGTTTATCAGGCTAGAAGACGACTAGAAAAACTCCAAGCTCGATATCCCGAAGTATGATCAGACGAACAGGAAATCTGAATCCCCGGGAAAATCATATCGAGCAAAGCCTTACTACAAGCCTGATAACCCCAAGATTAATGCAGTAGATGAGGAAAATGATAAAAAATATCCTAAGATCTCTGAATATTGTTTTTCTGTTGATATTGGTGGATTAGTGTGTGTCATGCAGGATTTAGGTGAGAAAGCCAGATGGCCAAGGAAAGTGGAGAGACCAGGAGCTTGGAAAGACAAATCAAAATGATGTGCCTTCCATGAAGACTTTGGGCACTTGACTGATGATTGCATTGCACTCAGAAGAGAGATCAGCTATCTTCTCAGCAAGGGCCACTTGAAAGAGCTACTTGGCAGGAAGAAAGGAAGAGAGCAAGATCTCGAGAAAATTCCTGAGAAGCCGACTCCTCCACCAACAGATGCGAGAACAATCATGTTCATATCCGGAGAATCCGACATCTGTGGAACCTCTTATTCTGCAGCAAAGAGAAATGCTGACCAAAGAAAGTTAGAAGTGGCTGACAGGCCAACAAAGACATCTATTCTCACTCAAGAGAGGATTATATCCTTCGATGAAAGTGATAGAGTCGATGTTCAGGATCCTCATCATGATAGTTTGGTAATAACTTTATATGTGGCTAACCATTATGTTCGTAGGATCCTCATAGATGGCGGAAGCTCTGTCAACATTATTCAATTAGACGTGCTGAAAAAGATGAATATTCCTGAGGATGAGATCGTCCCCATTTCCTCAGTATTGGTTGGATTCAGTGGAGAAACTAAGAACACTATTAGGGAGATTAAGCTCCCAATATATGTCGAAGGGGTAAATAAAATGCAAAAATTTTGTGTTATTGACTGTTTGTCTTGTTGCAATATTATATTAGGCAGGCCCTCGATACACGAAATGAAAGCAGTTCCCTCCACTTATCACCAATGTGTGAAACTCTCAAGTCCGTGGGAAGTTATCAAAATCATCAGTGACCAACAAGACGCAAAGAATTGCTACACTTCTTCCATGAAGTGTACTGCCAAACCCCAGCAGGCGTAGCAATTACAGAAGCCAGCACGAGGCGTAATGGAGGCCAGGGAAAAAGAAATTAAAGAAGTACCTCTTTATCCCGAGGATCCTGAAGTCAAAGTGCTGATAGGAACTAGCATTCTTGAGGATATTGAGTCGAAATTGCTCGATTTCCTCAAATCAAGGCTGTCAACATTTGCATGGAAACATGAAGATATGACAGGTATTTCCAAAGATATTATAACACATAAACTTGAAATTGATAATTCTTTCAGGCCAATCCATCAAAAAAGAAGAAAATTTGCACCTGAAAGAAACATAATTATTCAAGAAGAAGTAGAAAGGCTCTTGAAGGCAAAAATGATTAGGGAAGTTCAATATCCCCGATGGTTAGCAAATGTGGTGGTTGTACAGAAAAAAGAATGGCAAATGGAGAGTTTGTGTAGACTTCACAGACTTGAATAAGGCTTGTCCTAAAGATCCATTCCCTCTACCACACATTGATTCGATATCCTCGACAAATACAACATGAAGCTGAATCCTTCAAAATGCCATTTCGGAGTGAATGCTGGCAAATTCTTGGGATACATGGTCACCAAAAGGGGGATAGAGGCAAGTCCGGAGCAGATACAAGCTATCCTGAATCTGAAATCCCTAGACTCAGTCAAGGATGTTCAAAGGCTAACAGGCAGGATAGCGGCGCTCAACAGATTCATATCCAAATCCTCAGAAAAGTGCAAAGAATTTTATGATATCCTGAAGAAAAACAAGAGGTTCGAGTGGACCAGTAAACATGAGGAAGCTTTAGCATCCTTAAAAGCTTATCTTACTTCTGATCCTCTACTGGTAAAACCCGAGGAAGGTGAATCTCTATCTCTATATCTTGCTGTATCAAATAATGCTATAAGTGCAGTTTTGGCTAAGGATCTCGAAGGTCAACAACATCCCATATATTATGTAAGTAAAAGTCTTTTGGATGCTGAGACCAGGTACTCTTATCTTGAGAAATTAATTTTAGCCCTTATTATGGCATCTACTAAACTTAGACATTATTTTGAAACTCACCCTATATGTGTTAAAACTAATTATCCTATTAAGTCTGTTTTGAGAAAACCAGAAATGTCAGGTAGAATGGCAAAATGGGCAGTAAAGCTAAGTGCATATGATATAACATATGAACCTAGGACTGCTATCAAATCCCAGGCATTAGCAGACTTTGTGGCTGATTTCACCAGTGAACTTAAAGAAAAGGCAGACTTGGAAGTCCAACAACTTGAAGAAACCAAAGATAAGTGGACTCTATATACTGATGGTGCTTCAAATGTTAGAGGAACAGGTATCGGGATTCTGCTGAAATCGCCACAGGGGGACATTATACCTCAATCCATATCCTGCGGATTTCAAGCCACAAATAATGAGGCAGAATACGAGGCTTTGATAGCAGGATTACAACTAGCAATCGACATGAAAATCAGGTTTATTCAAGTACATGTTGATTCATTATTATTAACTAATCATTTTAATGGTTTTTACATTGTTAGAGGAGAAAGACTAATGAAATATCTAGAGCTAGTTCAAAGTGTTTCGAAATGTTTAATATTTCGCAGATACCTAGGGAAGAGAATGTTGAAGCAGACGCCCTAGCACATTTAGCTTCATCCTTCAGGATACCAGAAGGTGTCAAGATCCCTATCGTACATATCCTGAGCCCAGCAATAGAAGAACAAGGTGTCAATGAAATATCGGAAGATGGTAGAGATATGGGAGTCACGAATCCTGAGGATAATGAAGATTCTTGGATTATCCCGATCAGGAGATATATTAAGGATGGAATTATCCCCAAGGATGAAAACCCAAGAACTTTTCGCACAAAGGTAATCCCGTATACTATAATGAATGATATATTATACAGAAAATCTCTTGCAGGACCATATCTTAGGTTCTTGGAGAAGGCAGAAGCTCAAGAAGTTCTTCAGGATATCCATGATGGAGATTGTGGGAATCACACTGGGGGCAGAGCACTATTCTCCAAGATCCTGAGGACGGGGTATTTCTGGCCAACGATGAAGAGGGATGCTATGGATTATTCTCAGAAATGTGATGCATGCCAGAGACACAGCAACATTTTGCACCAGCCAGCAGAACCATTATATCCTATTATATCCCCTTGGCCTTTCATGAAGTGTAGAATGGATATTGTGGGGAAACTACCAAGAGCCCTAGGAGGAAAAGTCTTTATGTTGGCTATGACGGATTATTTCTCGAAGTGGATCAAAGCGGAAGCCTTTGTTCAAGTCAGAGAGAAAGAAGTTATCTCATTCATCAAGCGCAATATCCTTACAAGATTTGGGATTCCGGCAGAGATAGTGTGTGACAATGGCTCGCAATTCATCGGCAAGAGAACAACTAACTTCTGTGCCAGTTGGGGAATCAAGATGATCACATCAACACCTGTTCACCCTCAGGCTAATGGATAGGCTGAATCAAGCAACAAAATCATTATCAATAACCTGAAGAAAAAGTTGGGGTCTAAGAAAGGAAAGTGGGCCGAGGAACTACCTTTTGTTCTTTGGGCAGATAGGACCACTTTAAAGAATGCTACTGGTCAGACTCCTTTCTCATTAGTATTTGGAACTGAAGCAGTTATCCCCACAGAGATGGTTATCCCGACGGCCAGAGTCAGTCATCAAAATCCCGAAGATAATACTCGAAGTCTACTTGAAGATCTAGATGCGGTAGAAGAACTCCGGGATTTGGCAAAGATCAGAATAGCTTCTTATCAACAGAAGATAGCGAAGTCCTACAACAAGAATATCAGAGTTCGAAGGTTTCAAGAAGGGGATTTGGTTCTCCGAAAAGCTTTTCAAAATACTACCAACCCTACGGATGGGAAGCTCGCACCAAAGTGGGAAGGTCCTTACTTGATCGATTCAGAAGCAGGAAAGGGGGCATACAAATTGTCTACTTTGGATGGTGACTTACTACCAAGGGCTTGGAATGCTATACATCTCAAAAATATTTCATGTAAGACTTCTATCCCGATGATAACTGTTATACTAAACAGTCAAGGTATGTACTCAAACTTATACTTTTATTCATTTTTAATATTATTATTCTTCAAACAAGGTACTGACTTAAGTATCGGAGGGGTGTTAGCAAGGTTAACACGAGGGGTGTTAGCAAGGCTAACACCCACCCCTCACTTAGAGTTGACTGTTTTGTAGATATGAGAGAATGAAATTAACCTGGGCCTTCGTTGCCAGTATCTAAGGGCCTCTTCGCCAGCTTATCCTTAAGGTATAAGGGGTTTTCACCTCTTCTAAGGCTTGAGGGATTTTCATCTCTTCTTAAGGTCGCCCGTAGCGCACGATTATTCAGCCTTAGTTTGAGAGGCGGGGCCAGCACATGAAATATAGTGACTTGTTACCTCGTTATCCTCGGCTATTGGTTTGAATCTCGAGGTTTAAGGGATTTTCATCTCTTCTTAAATTCGCCTGTAGCACATGATTTATTCGACCTTAGTTCGAGAGGCGGGGCCAGCACATGAAATATAGTGACTTGTTACCTCGTTATCCTCGGCTATTGGTTTGAATCTCAAGTTTATGGTAGACGTACCATAATCTAAGGTTTAGGAGATTTTCATCTCTTCTAAAGGGCCTCGTCGCCAGTTCATTCCTAAGGTTTAAGAGATTTACATCTCTTCTAAAAGGCCTTATCGCAAGTTCGTTTCTAATGGTTTAAGTGATTTTTCATCTCTTCTAAAGGGCCTTGTCGCCAGTTTATTTAGGCATTGTCGCCAGAATTTCTAAAATTATTTTCATGATAATGATGATATTACAATTCTACCGCTATATCCCCAGGATTATAGGAGCATCCTAAACAATGGTCTTAATGCAAAAATAAGATGGTCCAGACATTATCCAGGTTAATTGATATGCGGTTCTGGTATGATTTACTATTTGTGAATATTCTATCTTTTGTATTAATTACAAAATGAAGTTTATGACTTGGTATTGGTTTATTGGCTAAAACTTAAGTTATTACTAAGAAATATTTTAACAAACTTAAATTTTTTTCTAATAACGGAAATAGGGATTTCAAATGACTAATCTATTCTCCTAATAATGTCAACTTTAGTCGGTGCTAAATCATAAAATTTTGGTGCTACATGGAAAACAATTTGTCATTAAAAAATTTAACAGCTGAAATTGGTAAAAACAGCTGTCAAATTTTGGGGACAATTGTTAGGGCCCAAAATTTATAGTCGGATCTGTGGTCAGCTCAGGATCCTAAATATGCTCGGGATCCCGAATATGTTCAGGATTCTCAAATAAATTTAGTATCCTGAGTATTAATGCTAATAAATAGATATTTCTCTCTTGGTGTTGATTTATAATTGCAGATATTAATTGTTGATTTACTCCATGCGAAATACACGGTTGGTGGTTACATAAAACGTGTGGAATGAGTTATAACCGCTAGCATTAAGGGTCAAGTAATGGTTAATGATTAACCATTAACTATTATCCTGAAATCTCGCACTTATAGTTAATATTGGCACGTGTGGGACCATGTTGGTGAGTAACTCCCAAAAGAATCAGTCAAAGACGTGTATGAACATTGATGAACGAAGATAGACTCAAAAGAAGAGCTCCCCAACGGCTATATTGGAAGACTCTTTCAGTTCCGGGATACTCGGAGAGTTAGTTAGGGATTTCAGCCTATCCTGCCGATACAAGTATTCTGAGGATTAGACTTCGGGATATCCAACTGTCCTTTATTGTTTCATTTGTTTTGCAGATAAGACCACGTGTTTAATATGCTAATATGAACGTGGGTTTGCAACAGCTAGTGCTGAGACTTCGTCAAATTAAACGTGGGCAGCAAGGGATAAGTGAAAGACTCAGTCTAGGGTTTCCGGATTATTCGGGATAGCAGTTATAATCTTTTTATTATATATATGAGCTGATAATATCATTAGAACACACATTCACTCACCTAGCTACTAGTATACTCTGTAACACTTAGCATTCGATCACTTATCAGCTCCACCACTTGTAATCACCTATTTTCGATATTAATAAAGTCGACAGTGATAGTTTTCACCGTCCGGGGGTTTTTTGTGCCGGAGATCATAATAATCAAGCGTTAATTCGACCAAAATTTAAGTTCATAATCTTTAACCGAAGCGATTCGACTAAAGATTACGTTGTAAACTCTTGACCGAAACGAAGATTATCATAATCAAGGGTTTTTTTCCTTCGTAATCATATCGTTGTGTTCGATCTTATTATCAACAAGCACTCTACCTCACGCACTAATTTGGTCAAAAGTTGTTTTGTCAATTTTTGACCGAAACAATATATATATATATATATATATATATATATATATATATATATATATATATATATATATATATATATATATCACACATACTAAATAAAATATTTTAAACCACAAAACAACTTAGGCGACGTGTATTTGTCGCCCTCACCATTGTCCCCTTTTGTAACCCGGGGGAGCGGTGTTCCCCTCCAAAAGTCGTTATCGCCCATTTTTATAGCCCATTACGCATAACCTTATGAGACCTTGGTTCATTAGTCTTGTATTTCATGGACAAATAAACAACCGTTATAATTAAATAAGTTAAAATAGTAAAATAAACCATCATTGCGATTAAACTAGTAAAAATATTCATATAGCTCATTATTCCCTTTTCGAGCACTCCTAACGTCTCGCGTCATCCCGCCTTCATTACCGCCCAACATTTTGGTACCGGAGGCGGAAAGAAGCAGGATGCTCGAGGATGCAAAATGGTACCATCCAACTTTGCATTTGCATTTGAACAAACCAAATTTCATTTCATACATTATTTTAAGAATTGTTATATCATTTATTTTAACTCAATTTTGGATTATGTCTTAGCTCGTTGCAAAGTTCTCGTCAAATAAAATAAAAACTCATAAATTATTAGTTACATATCTCATAGCTCAGTAAAAACATTAATTCACATCAAAAGTTTCGTAAAAAATCTTTTTTTAGCTGATAAATAAATATGTTTATAACCATACAAACCCTACTCAGTGAACACTTAGCGGTATTAGAATTTACTGGTGATTGTTATAAACCTTATATTCTTCGTCGGTTTTTTTCGTGCTGAAATAATTTTTAGTGGAATACTAGTAGTTTTTCTGTACATCTAGTTTGTTAATTTGCATAACATCTTAGCATTGTTAAATATTGTTGCGTGAGGTGACTTATCTGAGTCTGTATTACGGTTTAAGTTTATACATTGTTTGTTTAGTGTTTGGACAATGCTTCATCGACGATTAACATGTTTTCAAATGATTTATAGATCATTTGACACGCGCAATGAAGGGATACTTAAAAGACGTTATCTTCAACAAATCAAAAGGAAAATTCTATGATTTTTGCATCTTTTTGTCATGATAACGTACGAGTAACTATCACCTATATATAAAGTAGGTACACCTGTATATGTTGTTTTGGTTGAAAATTATAATCTGGACTTATAAAGGTAGGCTTTTTATCAATAACTTTGTAATTGTGTTAGTGTCACAAAAGTTTAAAGCAAAGTCTATTTCACCATGTATTATTGGAACCTAACTATGAGAAACTGGTATATATGATTCATTATTCTTTGTTTTTTTTTTCTTGCAAACTGGTTACAAAAATATTTGATATTATATATGAAGTATATTACTGGAAATTATGAAAGATAATAAACAACTAAACAAGGTACGGCTTAGGGGTGTGCATGAAACCATAAAAATGAAAATGAACCGAAACAAAAATCTGTGGTTTGGTTCCGTGTTTTTGTAAAAACCGAATGAAAAAACCGAACCGAACCAAATTTATTAAATTCATTTTTTTTAGTTTTAAGTAAATTATAACGATTTTAATAAATATGTAACCCAAAATATTTTAGCAGGATTATATATGTTCAATTAGTTATAATTAACAAAATCATTTACACACAAATTCATTATTTTGGCACAACCGTTTTTTAATTTCAAAAAATATCAAGCTCTACTGAAATAAAAAAGAAAGAAAAAAAGAGCCGTAGCAGCTGGTCTGACGAAATAGAAATAACCAAAATGATCCGTTTTCAAAAACTCAAAAATCAAATTTCGGTTTTTGGTTTGGTGTGTTTCCAAAACCGATCTATGCA
Organism: Bidens hawaiensis; assembly: GCF_021521415.1. NCBI lineage: Eukaryota > Viridiplantae > Streptophyta > Magnoliopsida > Asterales > Asteraceae > Bidens > Bidens hawaiensis. The sequence goes on along the minus strand of NW_027495323.1, from coordinate 55,649 downwards.
CAAAGTTTTTCTTTACAGTTCACAGTTTTTTATTAAATAAAATTCATTCTTGAAAAACGTTACGTATATTTTCATGGTTTTAACAATATTAAATAGCATGTCAATTTTATAAGATTTGATATTTTGTCGATAAATTATAGCCTATAGTATCAAAAGAGTGGATATAAAGAGGCCATCTTTTGATAAGTTGAATCCGACAAAAAGCTCTTTTTTCAATCTTTGTTTATATTTCATTCGGGTGGACCTACATACAAGGTTTGGGTTTGAGACTGATTGCATTATTGCCTCTCGTGAAAATTTATACCATAGAATTCCGATCGCCACACATAAAATTTTAGTTAACCACCCTTATCGTCCCTCATGAATTTTTTTTTGGATCTGACACTGATTGCATTATTGTTACTGACATCGTGGTTTTTATTGTATTTTCTTACGTTTTAAAAAGGTTTTTATGGTATTTTCTTACGTTTTCTTTTTAAGCTAACCTTTGTGTTACCTTCATGCATGTCTCATATTATTTTGCGTACAGGTATAGTATAAAATTTATACTGTAATCTATTATTATTATGCATGTGTGATCTACAAGGATAACATTATAGAACATGAGAGATGTGTTTCATTTATGTGTTTAGATGAAAAGGGTTACATTATCCAAAAAAAAGTTTATGATAAATATTTTTGTACATCAACAATGAATTGCAAGGGTCTCTATATATACAAAGGAGGACTCTTTTTTTTTCTTTGAATGCCGACATTATATTAACAAAGACGAACTAGCAACTACTAGGCCCCATCAACAAAAACAAGAAGATTAATGTGGCTTTACATACCGGGACATGTAATTCATTACTCCTATCATAATGGACTAACATTATTAAAGAGAGACACCATCTAACTAGACAACGTATGATGCATTTAATTCAATTCAAATATGAGTATCTGCTATTTGTCCACTCACATTTAGGCAAAGTTATCAAATCTTTAATTTAACAATGTTTTTTTTCCTTTAATTCTTACATTACTTTTATATAGATAAATTTATTAATAGCAAAAAAATGTTAAAATGATATGTAAACTAAATATTATGACATCAAAAAGGAGACCCACAATTCTCTATAAATACACATAACATGATAGAAGTATAGACCCACTATCATTTCTCCAACATTGAAACAAAGGTCAAACATGTATGGAAACAACCAACGGAGTTGTGGAGACCGCGGTGCAATCCATGGGGAGAGAGGTGAATATGGCAGATAATGGTGAGGAGACGGCGACAATGAAGATATGGATAGCTGTGGATGAGAGTGAAGGGAGTTTTTACGCCCTCGAGTGGGCCCTTCAACATCTTCTCCACCACCATAATGTCGTCGATAAGAAGTCCAATTTTAGTGTCACGGTGGTTCACGTGCAACCTCCCTTTCAACCGACTTACACTGCCTTTCCACGGGTCCTGGTAAGTGGTGGAGCTCGAAAATTAGACCGGTTATTGAACTAGCCATGCTACTGGTTCACTAGTCGAATATTACAAAACTGGATGATGTCATAATTAATTATGTATAAATATTTATATTTAAAAGAATAAAAAATATGTATATTGTTTTTTATAAAGAAAAAGGAAAACAAGATAATGAATATAATTTTTTAGAGGGGATAACAAATAATTTGTTAGCAATTTAGAAGATCAATTTAAAATCTTATAATTTATAAAATAAGATATGTTTAAGAATTTCTTTTTATACACAAAACATTCAACGTTATAACTCGTCTAAACCCGATCAACAACTTCTTATACGCAGTTCTATTTGCGACATCTGGGACGAGAGAATCAGTGGCGAAAGCGGAGGAAGAAAGTGCCGCTAAAGTTCTTGCTCGTGCTTCCGAAATATGCGACCAACATAAGGTTACCCCATTTTATATAACATTTTCTTGATCTTTCTATTTTCTAGTAGTCTCATATTTTGAAAATATTTTATTTTCTAGATAGAAATACATATATAAAAAAATTTGTTTGATAATTCTGACAGATAAAAGCAGAGTACTTGGTATTAAAGGGTAAGCCAAAGGAGATACTGGTTGAAGCTGTAGAGCAAATGGATATTGATCTTCTTGTTGTTGGCAGCAGAGGCCTAGGCCAGATCAAAAGGTATATTAAACTATATTAAAAGCGATAATTATCAGTTTAATTATCTTATATAGTATTCGAGAGAGAAAAGGCGATACATCATACAAGTATTAATACCGTAAACTAAACTAAATCTAAGAATAAGCGATGGAAAATGTGTAAGCATGAAATTTATGTTTACCAAGTTATAAGATTTTAACTAACTATATTGTGCATATACATTTAACATTATAAGTGATAATCATGTGTTCACAGGGCTGTACTTGGAAGCATTAGCGATTATTGTGCACATCATGCCAAATGTCCGGTTCTTATTGTTCGTCCACAAAAGACATCACAAGGCTGAACTAAATGCACATTGATCGTTCCCAGCGAGTCATACAAGTATGGTGTTGATTGTGTTTTAATTATGTCGTAAACCACGTATATTGTGTCAGTGTCGTGGAAATAAATCGAGTTGTGGAGTTTATGTATGGTTCTTACTAGTTAATATACGTCATGTACGGCTGGCCATATCATTTACATATACATTGTCAAGTTTGTTTTTAACAATTGTACACAAGTATGAAGCTAAATCCATTGTTACAGGTTATGTTTCTATCTTTAATGGGTAAAACGGTTTTAAAAGGGTCAACTGGGTCAAACGGGTACAAGGCCATAAAACCCTCTAAATTATCCTATTTAGAAACTGAAATTAAAATTGAAGCAATATAACTGTAATGATATTTGACACTAGTTACTACACGCACCAAAAGTTACTATTTTGACCGGTTACATACGATTAAACCATTTGAAATGTACCAAAAGCTAAGTTTAGACCCGTTAATTAGCCAATTTCCACCTCTAGAATAACCAATTGTGGGTGAAAAGAGTGTTCCAACAAGCATTAATCATATACAACTTTCAAGTACATGAAACTCCGATCATGAACAGATATTTTCCATTTTTTAATTGTTCAAAAGTGTTACTAACGTTTAAAATCGTATAAACAGAAACTAAGAAGATTTTAAAAAAAGACGGTAAAATTAGAAACATCACTGGACATAGATGCAGATACCCGCAAACATGGGACCTACTTGAGCTGCATACGCGTGTCGTATTTTAATGTACTCATCAGCAACCAGCCTGTACATGTCATCCCTGCACACAAATAACAGCTCAGTAGAGATAAAACTTGCAACCACTTTCTAAAGATTAATTAGATGATTATTATAATGACAAACATTAATTATTAAAGTCACACCTGTTGCGTCATGAGTATTTCAACTGCTACATTCAAATCTCCATCTGCAGCTGCAATGGCGACTTCAACTTGTGTCTGAAACAACCCCAAAACAACATTCAAAAAACAGGAGGGTTGATAATATATTTTTCTATTAGCGAATGAATGTTTTACCTTATCAAAACCCATTGCTAAAAGCTTTTGAATATCCTCATCGGATGGAGGAGCACGCTGCTTCATATAAAATTAAATAATATATATTTAGTTACGTGAGGTAAAATACTAATACATAATCATAAGTCTGAGACCAAGGATAAGATGTATAACCTGACTGAGGGGGTCGCCCAAAGTTGCTGCTGATCTGGAATCTACCTCTGGCTGCCTAAATTATAAACACGCAATAAGTACGATTCAAATAACCTTTAAATTAATGACTCAAATTAGTTTTTTGATGCAGTTTGAACCGTGATAAGATAGCTTTTCTTGGTACTTATATAAAGCCCATAAATATCAAAATGCATTTGTGGAAACAAATTGTCACATGGTGTCTAGCGAGTGACTTCGATTTACAGATTTCAAAACTCAAAAGTAATCTCGCTTAATGCAACACAAAGTCTTAGCTTATGTCTTACAAATGTAGAATCACCCATAAATCCCAACTCAACTGAATTGTTCGAAAAAACTAAACATAATCATCAAATGTCCACTCCCAAGTCTTCTCTCTCTCTCTTTCTAATAGCCATCAAATGCCCTCAATTCACCTTTCCCTTATCATTGCTACTCAAAAGGGTCAAGCACTCCTGAAATACATGCTAAAACAGGTCAGCTCAAGCTGATGAGTTCCAACGTTTAGTATTTCAAACTGCTTTTTTGGTAAATATCATGCCATTTTAGAAAACTAAGTTAAAAGTACTAACAAAAAGATTAGTACACGTGTGAGGCTGCCCAAAGGTCCTCCTATCACACACGAGGCTTGTTCGAAGATCCTCCTATCACTTGCGAGGCTGCCCTAAGGTCCTCTACAAAGGGAAGGGGTTGAGTCGGTATCAATCAGTTACAGGAGGGGATAATGGAAAAAGTTGTTGAGTCGGTTAGGCTCGACCCTATCTCTTACTCTTGTTTCTTTTGAACTTCAAGATTATCTCCAAACCTCAAGATTATCCCATAAACTCATTGTCTCAATCTAATAATATAGCAAATAATATATTTAACTAATTTCCTGAAAATAAACTAGCTAATTATCTAAAAAATTTCAAAACGCATGTAACAGAAGTCACTTAAATTATGCATTTCGGGGAACAAGATGTAGAAATCAAACGCAACTCTAAATTCATAGTGAATAATACAATCATGCAGTCACTTTTACCAAATGCTTGGTGTCCCATCTCGGGATAACTTTTTTCATGATTGGATCAATATTAAGGATCCTTTTGATGACTAAACCTTGTAAAGAGAGCGGAAACGAATATGGTTAAAAGTAGCATCTAGCTATCACTATACGCATCACGCATGCTGACAGTGAGTAAGGTACCATTATAATCCCGATACCTAAGCAAAACAAGTAACTATTTCAGTTGTAGAATACATATTTATGAGTCGTACCGTCAAACATTCGTAACAAAAACACTAATAAAAAGTTAAAACTAGATTTTATTCAAGATAAATCTACTTCCAACTTTTTATCAATGATTCTTTAAGATGTTGACTATAGAATTCATAAATAGGTATTTTACAACCAAAACTATTCTATGTTTTTCTTAGGTGCCAAGATTATAAAGATACCTTATGCATTGGCAGCAAGAGAATGGAGTAGCTTGATACTACTTTTGACCATATCCGTTTCCACTTTCTTTACTGGTTTACTCGTTAAAGGGATCATAGATATCGATCCAAACATGAAAGTTATCCCAACACAGATTACCAAGCTTCTGGTAAACAATGACAACATGATGGTATATATAAACCACCACGAATTTAGCGTTATATCTCATTTTTACAACTATCTAGAACCAAGTGGACAACTTGAACAACTAGTTTCCACTTTCCATATGTGCATTTTGATATTTATGGGGTTCACATAAGTAGCAAGAAGAGCTTTGTTATCATGTTTGCTGCCATATTTGACGCCTCTACTCACGAGTTAAATGCAATTACAAACTAACTAACTAACTTAGAATAGCAATACCTTCTATTGTTTCTCTGTTGTCCTGCACCTATTGCTTCCTGACTCGAAGGGTGAACCGGGCTATTGCCACTTTCCAAAAGTCTAGCCTGTAGGCTCGAGTCAGAACCATTGGTGGGGCCTGTTTCAGTTTGAGTCGCACCAAGAGTCCTTCCACGCCTGGGAATCTGCTATTTTCTTCAGTTGACTATATAAAGTTTTAAAAAATTACACAAGTTATGGTAGATACATAAGATTACGGTTCAATATAGTTTTCTTAAAACAGTTAATGAAAGTACTGCGATTTTAAAATCGTAAGTAGTTTGATACCTGAGGAGACACCTCTCTACGTGGCATCCAAGAAGACAAGTTTGTCCACAAATTTCCAGCAAAAGTCTCACTGATAATATTATAAATATATATTGGAGAAAATATTACATATAATAGAAGAAATGGTGAAGGTTGAGAAATAAGAGACAAACTACCTGGATGTTGTGTTACGAGTAGAATACGTAGGGATATAACCAGAAGGATCACCACCTGTGCACATTATATATTTTGGTCTACGCACACAAGTTGACTGCAAAACAACAAAAACTGGAATATTAACAGATACAGTTGATACATTTTGGTCTACCACTAGTCCTAACTAAATATAATAGATAATTGTGTACATTATCATCATTTGGCAATTTTTTTGATAAGGTCAACTGAATATGAAGAGCGCACGCTGTTATTGCTAATGTTGATTGAATGTCAGTGGATGACACAAGTTAGAAGATTCCTTAAATTAATGTCTATGACTGTTGTTATTCTGGATAACTCTTTTGCAAAAGATTTCTTGATATACTTCATTTGGATAACGATAAACACAAAGATGGAATAAGTATTACGCAATTCTAAATGTTACAAACCGTTCATTTAATTGAATATTTATCTTAACAAATATTAGTACTTTATATATCATCCACTTTTTTGATCTTGCTTGTGTATACGCTTGAAGATATTACTAAATAGGAACCACAAACAAAACTCAATTTCAAAATGATACTTACAAGCCAAGAAGCTGATTCTATGCCCGAATAGAAAGAGCTACCCGGAATAATAAAGTTGAATAAACCATAAGTATCTGAAATGAGAAAAAAACGTGTTACAAAAACAAAACATATATGGAATAACACAGGTGGAAAAAAACCTACATGCAAATCCAGATAAAATCCCACATAAATGTCCAAGTAATGAGATGTTTGTCATAAGAAGCTGAAACAACACCAACAGCATCCATGGATACCTGAAGCGCATTTAATCATGTTACTCATGTACTCGATTTTTGTAAAACAAAATGTAAAAAAATATGAAATCAAGTACTTACAACTTAGCAGGAACATTAAAGAGTCCAAACACGCTGCAAAGGAGAACAAATAGATCAGTATCAAACACTTAAACTACCAAATTACTAACTTAGTGCCAATATTTAATTAACATACTTTCTAGATCGGACTCCACTTAAGCTTGTTTCTATAACAATCATGGAGAATAAAACACCAGAGAAGCCAATCGCACACTCATCCATGAATTGATCATATGAGTAAACCGGGTTGTAGGCAGCTATTAATGTGATTAAAAGGTGAAATATAGCACTGGTTGTAGCCAACAGAACGATCATATATAACAGTCGGATTGAACCCATAATTCTTTCCAACTCTGAGCCTAAAGGAACTAGCGCCAACATATTAAAAACAAGATGGAGTATCGAACCATGAAATAATATAGATGTGAAAACCCTATAAACTGCAAAAGAAAAGGGAATGCAAACATTACAATACTTGGATTAAGCCAAGCAATTATAGAATCAATACAAAGTTACAAACCTTGAAATTTTGAAATAACAGCAGAGGGCAAGAAGCATACTTCTAGAAACGAGTCGTATCCTGACAAAAGACAGACCAGGTATATAACAGAGCAAACTGCAACCACCACAGATGTAAGAAATGGTATGCCTTCCCACCATTGCTTGAATCTTGTAGGTAAACCTGCCTGTTGAGTAGAGGGATGTTCAGTTTTCAAGTGGACTCGAAATTCGATTCGAATTCAAATTCCTGATTAAAATTCGGTTTTTGAATATTCGAATACGATTCGAATTTACATTTTAAATTCAAATTATGCAATTTATTTATAGTTTATATATACAGACATAGTTATATAAATAAACACACACACATATATATAAGACTTTAAATTCTGACATTTAATAATCAATCCAATGATCAACCAAGAAACAATCAAACAATTACTCTATACCAATAAATGTGTAGAACTTTAAATCCATAATCTAGTTATCGGCTTTAAGTTTATGTAGTTGATTTCTAGTTTATTTAGTCTGTTACTTCATTTAATGGTTTGTTATTTCATATTGATTTCTAGAGCAATTTGTCAACAAGGGGTGTTGTGTGTTCAAATCAGACTCAAAAAAGTTGAAATTCAATACAAATCGGTTTGATTCGAGTTTAGTAATCAAATTCAAATCCAGCTTCAAAATTTGAAAATGTCGAATATCAATTCGATTAATTCAAGTATTCGGAATTTGATTGGTTATCTAGAATGGAATCAGTTATTCTGATCTATTAATAATTACTCATTTCCACTCTAGCTAGGGTTTGGATCAAAGCTTTACTTGATTAAATCAAGTAATCATCGACATAACAACACAATCAAGCCGATTCGATTAAACCTAAACTACAATATAGCACTCAATCATCCAATTTCATTCCACATTATCTCAGCATTCGAAATCCGTAATCTAACCACTTCAAAACCCTACCGCATACTCCCAATTTCAAATTCCAAACATATTAACAACAAATCTTACTCAACTACTAGTAATATTTTTCCATTAATCACTGAAAACAGTGCGATACATGAACACACACGGAGATAGTGGAATTGAAATTGAAGGTGATTTGTACCAGCTGAAGTGATAAATATTGAAGGTGTTTGATAAAATGAATGAATAATACCTCAGAGACAATGTTTGATCGCATCATTTACTGCTTCGGTGATTCAGTAGTGTGTTTTGAAGTCCACTCTTTCGTTGGTTTACTTGTAAAAGAAAATGGAAACTCATCGACGCTTCTCGAGTTTTGTTCCCAGTGTGACTGATTCTGCAAATGGGCCTTTGAGGCTAATCTATGAATAACCGGTCGGGTTATAAATTTGGTCAAAACCGGTTTGAGGAGCAACCAATTCGGGTCATAAGCTGGTTTTGGCTCAAAATTATATTCCTACTCATACAAATTGATTTGGGTTTGGGTATACAAACTGATGGTTTGGTCTGTTTGAAACTCGTTTTTGTGTTAATCGGTCAGGTCATCGTTGTATATATGGTTATCGAAAAACCCAAAATCAAATCTTAACTTCTATGCAACTGTAGATGAAGAAACTGAAACCCGGAGAATTTTGTTGATGGAATTTGATTTTGGAGATTTTTTGAATCGATCAAAAATCAGAAGAACTCGTAACTCGTATGTGTGTGTCGGTACATAGTCGAGAGAGACCGAAAAAACAAGCAAACAAACACCATCAGTTATATTATTACTTCGACCGAAGGCCTAATCCAATTAAGTCCAATTAATATAACACTTAAGTCCAAGTAAATTATTATTTAAACCCAAGCATAAATCCAATAATAAGCCCCAAATATTCATATTAGTGTTAATCAAGTCTTCACTCTGATGTTACCTAACTCGTTTAATCTTTAATGTTATTTTCTCAATTGACAGGTTAATCCGATACACTAAAATACATATGTCGATCGCTATGAGGATATCCAAACGGTCTTGTAGGGTCGGATTGAATACGTTTTGGGTCAAACTGGGTTTTTAAATTACCAACACGTGACTTGAACAGTAAACACACGCCACTGTTAAACCTCAATTGTATTTGTAATCAGTAGGCTATATTGTTAAACCGCCTCAGGATAGTAGTAGACTACTGTGTTGACTCAGTTAACCGACTCGCAAACCCTAGCAAATGGAAGCTGAAAACGTAAGAGATCATAATGACGGCGCCGGAGCTGGTTCCGACGACGACACTCCGACGCTGAGTGCACACGCTCTTGAAGCTCTTAGAGAGGTTCTATCGGAACAAAACCGCTTACTTGCCGCAGACAATGACGGAGCTACGGCGGCGGACGGAAAAGAGGTGCCGTTAATGACGGAGGACTGGAGATTAAGCCAGTTCTGGTACGACTGTGAGACGGCGGAGACGGTGGCGAGAGAAGTTCATGTATTGTGTACGTCAATGGATGTTACGCCGTCAATTGCGTGTATTGCTTGTCCTACACTGTATGTTTATCTCAAGGTAGTTGAAAGTTTACATTTTATAACTCAGTGTGTTAATAATAATATTTGTGTAACTGCGCAATTGCATATTTGAATATCTAGTATTCGGCTTCCAATATGTTTGATCTAGAACATGGCATATATGAGAATATCCATGTTCCACATTGGTTTCCGGATTATCATATTTAGAGCTGTAAATGAACCGTGTCGAACCAGTGTTGTAGAACTTGCTAGCGCTAGTCAGCTGGTGGGGGTACCGACTAGCTATTAATCTGACACGCAATGTATATGTAAGCTTCAGTTTATATATAAATTTTGATGTAGGCAAGTTTTAACCCCTCCTCAACCCACTCGGGACCGAAATCGCCCGAAACTGCTGGAAATTAGCTCCGGAATTAGGACCGACTAATGGCGATAAGAGCAATTAGCAATTAGTTAGACCGATTACTAAAATATTAATGAGTGCGTCGGTGCATCACAGATTATTGACTAGCTGTTGATTAAAAGCGATTTTTTAAACACTGACAAGTCATGTTTGTTTGTTAAGCTTTTATTGGACATCTAACTGAATGGAATTTCTTGTTCGTGTGTGTTAATTAAGGTACTGGAATTGTTCGTGAACGGTTCACGAACACAAATAAACACAAAACAATGTTTTAATTGATTTGGCTAACCAAATGGTCAGTGTTAACAGTTCGGTCTGGCTACTAAGTTTTTGTTCTTGTTTTTTAACGTTAATATTCATTAGTTAATTTACATATAAATTCATCAACAATGCTGACATATATATATATATATTTGTTTTATAGTTAATATTTTTGCTTTAATCTATAAGATTAGAAGTCATTGAAAAGTATAAGAAACCTTTAATGAACAAACATAAACAAACAAGCTTAACGAACATAAATGGACGTAAACGGATACATTTTTCAACGTTCACGAACACAATTGAACGAACTTGGCCTATGTTCGTGTTCGTTTATTTAGTTAAATCTAAAGAAATTTCTTGTTTTTGTTCGTTCATTTATTAAATGAATTTACATAAACGAACTTCCCATCGGACAGTTCGCCGAACGTTTGGTTCATTTACAGCATTAACCATATTCATCATCATGAATGTCATAAAATAACTCTCGGAATAATGCAATATGCATGATCTGTTGAGTTTGAAATGCGGATGAAATTTTGTAGTGTAAATTTTAGACGATTAAAGATTTGAAGTAAAGTGATATGGTTCATATTAATGGCAGGACTTACTGTTTGTATCAGATCAGGGCAGAGTATAGAAGAACATTAATATTTTATTCTTGTTTTCAGAAACTACACCCTGATTTGGCTGTGCAACTTCTAGAATACGACAAGCGGTTCGAGCAATACGGAAGTGAATTCACTTACTATGACTATAACGAACCATTAGAGCTCCCGTCAACGATGAAGCAATCATTCAGTATCATTGTTGCAGATCCTCCTTACCTGGTACTATTACTTGCATCTCCTTAATTATAAACTCATTTCAGAACTGCAATTATGACTTTATGAGAGCTTTTTTTTTATTCTCACTTAGAAAACTGAATTCTTCAGCTTGCAAACTTGTTTTTGCAATTTCCGTTATAAAATGAACTGCGTTTTAGTTATGCTGGTATTCATGATGTGCAGAGTCAGGAGTGCTTGGAAAAAGTATCTGAAACGGTTGGTTTTCTTAAGAAACCTGGAGAATCATACTTGCTTTTACTCACAGGTCCGATTATTTTTATTCTTTATTTTAATAACATGGTCTTGTTTCTTGTCTACCATTTTAGGTTGTGTATGTTAATATATGGGCTTATTTGTACAGGTGCAGTGCAGCATGATAGAGCAGCCCAACTCCTAGGTCTGCGCCCATGTGGGTTCCGTCCACAGCACTCTAGCAAGCTTGGAAACGAGTTTCGTCTCTTCGCAAACTATGATCCCGGGTTGAGATTAGGAGGTTGGGAGCAACAAGAGTCGTAGAGTTTTAATTTTGTTCAAATTCTGAACTCTGTTTTGTTAAGCGGTTTTGTAACTTTATCTACAGCAAGCAACATAGATAGTTGTTTAATTTTGAGTGTATGTTCAGATAATAATTATTCTGGCATATTCATATGTTTACATTTATTTTTGTATGTTTATTACAAGATATTAGTGAGTTTATAAAACCATCCATTATAGATTATCACAATCAAAATAACTACACAAATCATTTTTAGATGCGTGGCGTGTAGTGGATAAGTATATTTGGGTTCGCTTTTAATATCTATTCAATGGTGTAGAACTAATGTAATGTTTATTATATATCAAATTTGAGCGTAGAACAATGAGAGCCGACTATGTAATGTATGAAAGAAACACGGTTACATAATTGTCTTATGTGAATGGTGCACTCGACTGGTTGTTCCCATGGCCAACATGGAGGTAAATCATGTCCCTAGTATGGGGTGGTGCCGGGGTTTGATCCTCTGAGTCGTCTTCACACCAGATTCCCTCATCCTTTTGTATTTCACTTTAGGTGTTTGTACTTGGCATTGGTTCCTTAATGAAAGACTTGTATGCGGTTAAACAATCGCCTTATGTATTTCACTTAGAGCAATGAGCACCAAGTGTTACCATTTCACAGTTTTGTACTTTAAATGCTTTGTACTTTAAATGTTTTGTACTTTCATACCGGTTCCTCATTGCACAACGCATATAGATAGCCTTATGAATTTCACTTAAAGCAATTAGTGCAAGTGTTTTTCACAGTTTTGTACTTACAAACCGGTACCTTATCACACAACACATATATGGATAGCCTTATGTATTCCACTTAAAGCAATAAGTACAAGTGTTAACGTTTTCACAGTTTTGCACTTCAAATCAGTTGTTATTAAACGACACATATATAAATAGATACATTTCTAGCCACCACTTATAGGAGGTATGATTGCCAACTCATCCCGATTCTTAACAAGGGTCGACTCAGACGTGTATTCCTCGTTCAAAGCCAAAACCATGCATCCACGAAGCTCGTTCAAGCCCGGATATTTTGCAACAAGTTTATCAATGCAATCACCAGCAGTGGTACCAGATGACACTTCCAGTTTCATATCAGTCAACCCGGTTAGATCTCTAGCTCGAGCGAAGAACAGTACCTTAACCTCAAGACACTCATTCTTGTTGTTAGTTTGTGAAACGTCCGCTGTAACCTCGTCTGTAGGTGATGAATCCATGACACTAGGCCTGCATGAATGTTAAATGGATACATTGAATTATTCAAATAAAACCAAGAATGTGTGAACAAGGTGTTAACGAGCCAAGCCATTTGAGCTCCTAACTCGTTTAATTTATGAGAGCTCTATCTTGATTTCACCATGCTTTTAAGTCCGAGCTCGTTTATTATTTATGGAATATTAAATAAATAAAGCTACTTAAAATTTTTCATAAAACAAATATATATATTAGTTTTTAATAAAATTCATAATTTTATAGATAAAACTTTAATACAAATATACAAAATAAAATATTATATTTTTATAAACAATAAGTTTGTGGGCCTTTCAAATTCGGTATGCGAAAGTTTATCTTTGGCTCGATTATTAGATGAGCTCCAATTTAGACTTTTAACAAGCCGATATCAAGTGAGGTGCAAACAAGCCAAGCCAGCTCACGACCTACTCGAGAAACAGATCGATAAAAAGCCTGAAATAAGTCGAGATTTTCCGAGCCAGAGCATCAAACAAAGCTTATTCAGTTATCGAGCCCGAGCTCGAGCCGTGTATGGGAAGCTTGTTTAGGTCGTCGACCCTTGTGTTTATTTCAGTTTACCTCTTTTGGACTACTATATATTGCTTGCACCCTGCACAACTGAGCTCGAGTCGTGGTTTGGCTCGTTTAAGGTAATACTCAAGCTCGAGCCGTTCTTAGGCTTTCATAAATTAATTAATAAATTATAAACGATTTGAGCCTCAGCTTCAAAAAAACGACTAACGAGCCGATCTCAAGCTTTAGAAAAAGAGCTCATAACAAGCTGAGCTCAAGCTTTCATAAGTCAAAAAAAAGCTGCGCTTGGCTTGGCTATTTCACACCCCTAGGAGTTTCCAAACATTTCCAAAAGGTGACAACCAAATCCAAATGTTCTTCCCAAAGTTCTAAAAGTCTTGATGATGAATCTTGATTTTGCAAGAAAAATAGTTCACTTGAATTTGGATTTTCAAGCAAATACCTTTCTGAAATCCAGAATTGACCCATAAACATTTTTAGTTTTGAAACCCTAAAATGTTGAAATAGAGTTCAATTATTACTCAAATTCCCAAAGCAAGTTTTGTTATAATAGCAACAATAACCAGTTAACCTAGTTAAAATCCAAAACTTAAAAACATCAACTTATTTTGAGGATGATTTGAGTAAATAAAACTTCAGAATAAAAGAAACACAAAAAGAATGAAAGTAACAAAAGATTTACCTGCCTGTTATGTGGAAACCGAATTAATCAGAGCAAGATTATTATTCCAAGACCAAAAAGTTTAGATTTTGAAAGTGTTGTAATGAAGATTGAAGAGCTTCATCAACAGCTGTTTGTTTGACCTCAACAGCTGGTATGTATGTATGTATGTTTGAAGTGAGTTAGTGGGTTTGGACCCGAATAGGTTGACCCGAAGGATGTTATAAAAAAAAAGAAACAAAAAGGATCCATTGCCGGGAATCGAACCCAGGTCTCCTGGGTGAAAGCCAGATATCCTAACCGCTGGACGACAATGGATTTATTGAAGAGCATTATTTCTTTGTAGCTAAGTTCATACACAATAAAACGGACAAAGCAAACATCGTCAGCCGTGCCACAAAATGGGGGGTTCTTCGGCTTAAGAATCGTTACAAATAAGTACGAGAGTATAATTGTTAGTCATAATGAGAACGTACATGAGTTCCTTTTTACATTGATAATTATAGTGGAGAGATTATGGTTGATGTCATTGTCCACGTCATTGGTCCTCATAGGTGAACGGTCTAACAACATGCGATAGTGGTGGCTCCCGATTAAACCTCCCGGTACATCCAGGTCAACTAGTTATACCATTTTTGACCAATCCAACACGAGTAAAAAACCGATTTTTAAAACATTGGTTCAAAGTTCAAACCATAAAGGACATGCAATTTATTGTAACTGATAAGAAACTGATACAATATAAGATATCAGAAAACAAAAACTCATAGAACCAAAACAAATATATAGAAAAAAAATTACAGACAAAAGATAAAGCAGAGTCAATGGAATAAGAGAAAAAAAATGCTCACTTTACACAAGAATAATGAATATAATGTTCTATATATAATAATACCCTTCACTCAAAACTCTCAAATGGTATGCAATGCAACAACAAAAAATCACTATCTTGTCATCTTAAAAATCATTCCGATTATCTGTTCCGTTCGTCACTAGGCATAACCTAAGCGCCGTTACCACTTTTCCAAGGTTTGAGGACACCAACGACGACGACTGCAACGATTATGAGTAAAATTAAAATAGCAATGCACATCCATTTCCTTGAGTTCTTTTGTAAACTCTTTGCCTTGTAAAGAGCTTTGTTCCCATCTTGCACATGATCTACAGCACTCGACACCTGTCACACGCCATTGTTAATCCGGTTACGGGTCAAAGTCTTGGTTTGACCATAAAAAGTCAAACAGTTTAATTACCTGTGTTTCTATGTTGTCTAGCATTTCACCTTGAGCATCCACCAGTACAGCCATATCCATAAATATCTGCATGAATAATGCTAAAATCATTCCAATAATTAAAGTGGAATATAATATTTTCCCACATGTATTATGTATATGTTTTGAATGTGGGGCCAACCAGCTGTAGCATGATTGAAACAATCATATACCAAATGATTGTTAAGGGCAACTGGCTAAACTCTAAAGTTTAAATATTTATCAATTTCTCCACATGAATATGATAAAATGATTTAACATCATATACACATATACACACCTGTTGCAAGTCAAGAAGCTTCCTTTCTACTTCTTTTACTGCATCATGACGTTCTTGTATCTCGGCAAGCGTGTCAAGCACCTACAATAATACAATAACAAAATAACATATAAATCAATCAAGGTTTGTGAATCCGATTTATTAATTTATTTCCAGGGGGGGGGCTGTGACTGCAACACAAGACTAACCTGTCCTCGACCGTGCTCTCGGATTGCTTTTTGAAAAATCTGTTCACTGTCTCCTGTCTCTATCAGTCGATCAATTGTCTGCAGAATTATTTCATTAGAAAATATGTGTACGCTTTTTCAAAATTATAAATATTGTTTTGAGAAAATAAAAATATGCCACACCTCTTCATCAGCCTTGGTTCCCGTAACTGAAATAGTTAAAAAAATAAAAAATAAAAAGTTATTAAGTTTTATATGAAATGTGATTGTGAAAACATAAGTTGCTGACTATTTTTGATGTTCGAGTTAAGTTTAGAACCTGTATAAATACGCCTCTCGACCACCTCACGGTGCTCTTGATGGATGTTTTCTCTTAGAGCCTAAAGAATTATGGTAAAATAAGTTGAGTCAATAGCAAATACATACAACAGATGAATAATATATACACGCATAAGCAATACCTGAAATTCAGCCATCTTGTCTTTAAACTTTTTCTTCAGAGAACTGCAAACGATGAGCAATGTTAATAAAGATGTAAGTCAAAATAATCAATCAATTTCTTTCATTCATAAAATTTTAAAGGGAGGAAGATGGTAGATTACAGTGTCGTTGCAGTTCTTGATCGGTCTACTCCCGTTCCTTTTCCACACCCAGGCTTTTGTCTGTTTGCCAAGTTCTATTTGATGATTAAAAGGAAGAGTTATAGATTAAATAGTTTTTAAAAGGAAAGAAGATAAAAATAAAGAGATATGATGCATATGTTCTAATTCTAACCTCCTTGTCAAGTTCCTCAATTTTTGATTTAATAAACCGAGCAATTTTTCCAACTTCATCCACATCTTTCTCCATATGTTGTTTGATCGCTGCGCATATTAACATTCATTTAACCACCTATTCTATATCGATAATTAAAAAAATAAATAACAACAAAACCAAAATAAAAGAATTGAAGTTTACATTTCATAGCAGCAGCCTTGGTTACGGCCTTTGATTCTTCATGAGCATCCTGTATAAAACATAGATAACATAATTAGTTCGGTAATAATAACTATCACGATATCAACAGCATTTTTTATTCTAAATATAGCTCAAAAAGTAATATTTTTACAAATAGGAGACCTGGAGTTTTTTGAGTAGTTTATTCAGCTTCTCGTATTGTTTCTCAAAGGCTTGAACCTAGTAAAAGAAAAAAAAATAACAAATAAGTTCTATGAGTTAAGTTAATGACATTAGGCATGTAAAAACAAGAAAGTAGATTTGTGACCTTCTTGAAAAAATCATCCAATCCTAACTCTGAAGAATCTCTGTTACGTTGCGTTCCCATTTCAAGATCTTCACCGCCATATTCTTGATCTCGAGGATTTTCAAATGATTCCTACAAAACGTTATTCAAAAAATATATGTCAACACAAAATAATCAAATTATGAGTGGAACAAAAATCTCCAAAACACTAGAAAACAAATGCATATATGTTCTTGAAGATGGATTATAGCAATCATTTGCATAATTGTCTGATAAGATCAATGTAAATATCCTGAACAAATGCGTGAATGACAGATAAAAATGTTGACTTTCTAAGATTGACTAGATAAAAAGTGACAGCTTGTAGGGGTGTGCATGAAACCGATAAAACCGAACTGAAACAAAAAGCCGACAGTTTGGTAACTTTGGTTTAGCGTTTTTGTATAAAAAACCAACCTTTCAGTTCTGGTTTGGTTTAGCACGTAATAAAAACCAAATTTATAGGTTTTAATTATTAGAAGTAATTTATAAGAATTTAATAGATATGTAACTCACATATTTAGCCCAAAAGTGTATAATAATCAACTTGTCATTAACAAACAAAATAATTTAGTACCAAATTTATTATTTCCGGCCAAGAAATTTTTAAGCTCAAACGTCAAAATCGAAAAGACCGAACCCCAACTGAAACCAACGGCTTTCAAGAATTCAGAACCCCAAACTTCGGTTTTAGCCCAAACTGAAAAAAACCAAAAGCGAACGGTTTTCAAGAATTAAAAAACCGAAATCTCGGTTTTAGCCAAAAGCAAACCGTGCACACCGCCAGCATTGAGCATGAATTTGACTTTCTACAGATTACTTTTTCAGTAAGTGATGTCTTTTTTTCAAAGAATTTAATTTAAAGCTAAAAATTGAAGGTTTCTAATGAAAACCTTAATACCCCTAAATTATATATAACATATCAAGCATTAATAAAGAAAAACTAAAAAAATACAGGATCTAAAACTAAAACCCTAATCTAAATCCTCGTGAAAGCAGCAATCGGAATGTGTAGAGTTGTAATCAATGCTGCTCAATTATTATTCAAATATCCAGATGTAAATAATAAGATAAGCAAACAATTGAATTGAAGTTATATTAAAAAGAAAGAAACTTACAGATAAAAGATTGTTCATATTGAATTGAAGCTAGATCTTGCTTCAAGAAGACGAAGGTTGTTGTTGGTGTTGGTGTTGGTGTTGGTGTTGGGAGATCAATAAAATTGGGTTTGTGTGTGTGTGAGGGTTTATTAGGTGAAGAGAGAATTTGGGTGACACAACGTGAAGACAGCCTAAGGCTAGCCTGCTTTTATTATTATTATTATTATTATTATTATGAAAGATACAAGAGCATCAAAAGGGTTTTCACAATATTATTATTATTATTATTATTATTATTATTATTATTATTATTATTATTATTATTATTATTATTAAGTCTAAATAATTTACCATAATTAAGTATAGTATTAGTATTATACAGAAAAATTTCTTTTTTATTTTTTAAGACAAGATTCGTATTATTTATTATTTATAAAATATTCATTAAGTAACACATATATTACACGAGTTGAATAAATTCGACCGTTTGAAGATGATTAGCTTTTATAAAATTTATATGTTGATTGTTATTAACCATTGATGGCATAAGAAATAATAATATTTAAAAATTGTAAATAACAAATGATGAAGATATAATGATTATAAAACTATACTTTAAGATAAAATATAATTGTATTGCAGTGATTTGGCAAGCTCTAAAAAACTATTCGATTAATATCAGTATTTAATTAACTGTTTAATTTAATTATTTATTATAATTATTTTAGGAGAGAGCGTTAGGATGGAGAAATGGAAAAATAATAATCTATAGTGTTCCAAAGATATCAACCTCAATAAACTAACTAACTTATTTATTATAATAAGATACGTATATTTGTGGGGTTTTATCTGACTAGTTTTTCTTTCTAATAACTTGGATTAAGCATTTTTGTTTTTTTACTACAAGAGCATTATTGATCGTATATAAAAAACACAAATTCAATGTCGGAAGAGGAGGAAGAAATTCTAGGTTATTAACGGAAACGTTAGTTAATGAAGAATAAAAAAAAAGACAAGCAATTGAAGAGAGCAATGAGGATGTGGTTGTGATGTTGCCCATATGGTGACATTCTCTTATTTAGTATGTGATTAGCCAAGTTGTTAAAATCATATTGGACAGGGTGGTTGGGTTGAATATCGGTTTTCTTGTTAGTGTGTATGGGTTAAACTGTCAATGGTTTTTAGCGAGGGGGGGGGGGGGTGAGTGGTTGTGTGTTGTTGAACTAGTGGCCGGTCAAGTGATCAGACCGACATTAAAAAAAATTTGTGAAAATAGTTTTAAAGTTATAAAATTTAATATTTTGACCTCTCATGTAAATGAGAAAAGCACTTTAAACATGTTTAAGTGTTATATTTCTGAATTTCTATAATTTTTTTTTCTAATATACCTTACATATGAAAGTGTTTTATTTTATTGATTATAACAAACATAACAGTAATTGGAATAGTATTAATACTCTACACACTAATAATGTACAATTTAAATATTTTTAAAAAAGTAATTATAATGTTCATTTTTTAGTTTGGTTGGTTCAATGATTAATCCGGTTTTTAAACATTTGTTTTAACCCAATGAGATGTAAATTAAACATGAATATTAAAAAAAATACAGACAAATTCAGAAAAAAGGTTAAACTTAGGTTTTTTTAAGTGATTTGTAATTTCAAAAAAGAAAATAATTTGATAGCATATTACTTAAGCTAAATAGATAATTCACAACTTCTAAAAAAACTTCATAATTTTATGAAGTTGATTCAACACTTCTTATTAGGGATGAACTTAGTATCAAAAGTCCTATAAAATAAATACCGGCTCAGATACCTAAAATATAGGTCCCTACCATTTGCTCATCCTTACTTCTTATTCTTAGTCCCATTTCTTCATACACGATTCACTAATTTTCATAAATAATTCAAAATTTTGTAAAAGTTTTAACACATACCTAGTTTGAGCCCCTCCACATCCCATATTCCCATTGCTCACACTTGACTCAACTATCAATTTCAACTTAACCAAGGATAATTGAAGATTAAATAATTTAACTAGTTGCTTTTTGAGGAAAAAAAAATGTTTTATTAAATTTTTATGAATATTAAATTATGCCTTTATATATATTTTTTTCCGGAATTAAAATATGAAAATAGTTTTACAATGTAGTAAACTAACACAATTTCAATGACCTATACAAACCTTAGAAAATTATTGTGCTTGACTACATAAAACATGGATCAAGAAACAATACCTTAAACTACAAGCTTTACAAAAGTTGCAATCACCATCATATTTTGGTTAAAGTATTCATGAATTGCAAATGCAAGACTTACATTCTTACAAAAGCTGTGATCATCATCTTTTTAATTATGGTATCAATAAATAATTAATCATGTACCTTTTTTCTAATTTCTTAATAGCGTTTGAAATCACCATCAATTATCAACATTCAGGTGAGTCTTCTTGAGACAGGGCGTTAACCGTCCATACTGTTTATGACACTAAAAAGGAAACCCACAACAATGATAAAACCTCTTAATCATGTTTCAAAATTGAGACATTAAGAATTAAGATCCCAGACCTTACAATAAGGCCAACTGCATGCCATCACTCCATGAATAATGTACAATAGTGTGTTTTGTAAAAATCATATGGTCTAAGAGTCTAACCGATAAAACCAACTACGATCATTGTTATCTAAAAGGTCTTGCCACTTCATCGTTTGACCGATTTTTAAATGATTTTGTCCTCTCTTTGTCAAATTTGTTTTTTTTTTGTTTTTTTAACGACCATTTGAATTACCTAATGGGTCACGAAGTCATCCGATCATCTTTATTTCACCCTTAGAAAGAAACCTAACATAAATAAAAACTCATTGATCCAACTTGAAACCTCTTATTATTATTTTTCTTTTCACATGTGGGACATAAGCCAAGACCACTTGACTTACTTCAACCACATGGATTGGGGATCAGTGTGATAGTTGGAAGTGACATCAATAAGTATATATATGATAGTTGGGATGATGTTAATTAATCCAATAATTATTATATATATAACATATATAACGTAACAACCTGTAACATATAATTCTAGAATAAACATGGGATAACAAAATGAAAGAATATGTTGTATGTTGCCTAAATCACAAATGATTGGAATAATGACTAATGGATAATTGATGATCCCTCCAATCACGCTACCTCCACCGAAAAGTTGCATATCTTTTTTTAAGGAACAACAAAGAGGATTTTTATTAAAACCGACATTATTGACTAGAAAGACTAATCATATCCATGATAATATATTTAAAAATACAACATTATTGTTACTTGACCAATGATGGACTAAACGTAAAGTGCATCATCGGATTACAATCAATCAATGAGAAAAACCACCGGTATAACAAGAAAAGTACAATTGCATATAAAAAAAAATCTCCATTTTTTCATGTTACCACCGCTATATAGATTGCTCACCAAATTATAAAATTGATATATGTTGTAACTTATTATTTCACTTTATTCTTAATAATTTGTGCTCACTTTTTGGTACACGATATAAAAGTTATTATTTTGTTTATTATTTTTATATTGCTTTATTTGCATAAAATATCTTCGATTAAAATAATTACAATATTTGAAGAATAAAATATTGTGAGATCAATAATATATTAGTATTATAAAACTATATTGATATTAAAATTACTAGTATTGTTGTTAGTATTTTCCTCCTTATAGAATAAACAAAATCTATACTTCTTTAAGGGCATGTTTGGGATTCCTTATATACACCTCTTTATTCCTTATTTAAGGAGTTTTCATAAGTTACAAAATCCTAACTTATGAAAACTCCTTTTTCCTTCTTTAAATTGTTTAATAAGTTAAATTACTCAAACACTATTTTCTTCTATAAAAGTGAATAAGTCATAAGAGGTAAAAATAAGGAAACCCAACTACACAAATTTTCAGCCTACATCATATAATGCTATTGGTTCGACTTGAATTGGTGGTGGTGTTGGGGTTTGCATTGTGGACCTTAAAGAGATCGTTGTACCTTCATATGTGAATTCGTAAAGTGCATATCAAACTAAGATCGTGTTTTATGTGGATTTGATATATAGGGGTGATTAACGGGTCAAAACTAGACTGGTTTAGGGCTGAAACCATTTAACTGCTAATCAGAAACCCGAGGAACACACACACACCCACCCACACACACACACCCACCCACACACACACACACATATATATATATAGAGAGAGAGATGGTCGGTCTTGGGTAGTCTATATTTTTTTTTCAATGCCATAATACACATTATAAGATCCGTCAAGATCAATAATAAAGAATACTTTGACAGTTTAAAAAGGTATGAAAGAGAATGAAAATTTGTTGAAACTTTTTGCTAGATGGTTATGGAGGTACGAAAATAGTGCTTGAAGAGGTAGGGTCCTACACCCATCTAAGAGGTAACAGAGGCTTTCACAAGCGGATCTACATAATCCGCGGGACAATCATGCACCAAGTACAAAGTACAGGGCGTCGACGTACATTCTACCAGGCGCCAAACTGTAACACCCACCAAAATTTCTTGTAAAAATATCAACTTATAGTAGAAAGGGTCAAAATATGACGACCAACATAAAAACATTCAATAGCCATTTTAGTAAAGGTAAACCATTCAATTAACCATGCTTTCGAAAGAATAATAATTTGTGGATGAGGATTAGAATATTATATTATTGATGTGATGCGAATGATTTGTGTTATTTTCGTCAATATTATAATCCACTATTATGATATGAATGATCCAAATATTAGATGGAGTCTAAAGTCTAAACTGGTTTGGGTTAGAACAAGTTTCAAGTAAATTGAGTTAATGTAAAAGTGATCGTTTAAAAATATAGCAATTTAGTTCGGGTCAAAACGGGTTCTGCGTAAAACCCCTTCGGACCAAAACGGGTCGTTTTAAAAGAATTTCAGTTTGGTTCGTCAAATCGAAACAACTCAAATTATTTGAAATGATAAAATTTTGGTTGTTCGATTGCAAACTACAAAGGTAAGTGTTTTTTTATGTGCGTCTTTTAATTATTGTTCATTGATTAAGTTTGTTTGATGATATTAGATGATTCTCCAGTAACTTAGTAACAACTTAGTAAACTGAAGCAATTTGATGCTCGTCTACATCTAACACTAGGAGTCCTTTACTTGCAAAATAATTTGTTTTCGTATTTGTAAAATTTGCAAAACTTACAGGTTTATAAATTTTTGAGCATTATAGTGTTAAGAGATTTATGAATTCTATTGTTTCATATAACATTATTAAATGTAATATAATACATGTTTTTTCTTTCATGCTTCTAATGTTAATACAAAAAGATTTTTACAAAATTGTAAACTGTAAATGCAAAACTTCTTTATACATATAACATAGTATAGATAGAAGAAGCATAGATATAATATATTTTATTTTTCAAATAATATATGTACATACTACATATTGAATAACATTGACTGTATTTTTGTTATTTGAATGATCGCGTGTTTCTAAAGTTAGTTAATAAAATATATTTGGGTGATCCCGTGACTAATTAGACCTCATAAACGGAAAAAAACACTTAACTCAAAAAAGTATTAAGAGTTAATTACCACCCTACAGTATGCAAGCCGCCAAGTTTTATAGCAAAATCTATGGATGGGCAAATAGTGGACAAATAGTACTGTATACCGATATCAAGATTGTAAGAAAATCAGTATTGATACAACTTTTACCTACGACACCAGTATTGGACCGAGCTTTTTCAATACAAGTATCAGGATTTTAAGAAAATGCAGATCGGGAACAGTATCAATATAATACCGAGCTCGTTCATTAA
The DNA here is from genome assembly GCF_021521415.1 of Bidens hawaiensis. NCBI lineage: Eukaryota > Viridiplantae > Streptophyta > Magnoliopsida > Asterales > Asteraceae > Bidens > Bidens hawaiensis. The sequence continues at coordinate 31,399 of NW_027495323.1, read as the reverse complement.
AAAATATACAACCTTTTAAAATTGACCAACAAGGCAACGAAGTCAAAATCAATAATATTAAGGATGTGCTTGGGTGAGCTTCTTATTGAAAAGTAAAAGTAGTTTTGGAAAGTAAAGTTTTGAAGAAGTTTTGTCACACACTTTTTTGTGAATAAGCAAGACTCAAACACCCCATTAAAAAGCAAAACTCTCACATAGTAATACATTAATACTATTACTCCTCTATACAGTGCCGTAGCCACTTCTTAACGAGGGGTGTCCCCCGTCTCTTGTGAAATTTATTTTAGTGTTAATATACCAAAAAATTCCCGATCGACCCTTGTAAAATTTTGACACCGACCCCTGTGAAACTTTGAAGCCGTACCCTGTATAATTTCAAGACGACCCCCATAATATTTTGAAACTAACCCTAACAAAAAATACAATGACAATTTTATAAATATAATTATATAAATGTTATATAAACAATTTTTCCTATTAAATTTGACTTTAATATTAACAAGTTCATTAGTCCAATATCCAATCCAATTTTTAAGCCCAAAACTCAATTCAAACCCTACTCAATTTTTAGCCCAAAACCCAATCTCATTCTAACTTCTAAAATTTATTTTTTTTACCGCCTCTGATGCCTCACTTCGTGTAACATCATAAAATTTATAATGTTGAATAAAGAAAGTTACGTTTAGTGATTTCGCGTTATTAATTAATTAATATCGAGTAAAGAACGGATCATGGATTTAGATTAATTGAGATGGGTTAAATAAGAATGGGTTTTAGGTCCATGGGCTTTAAGAGATATAAATATCCCCTAAACCAACCTAAAACCCTAAACCCTCATTTCATTTCCATCATAATCTCTACACACCCAAGACACACACAACCCGAACCAAGATCCATAGGCGAGGACCCGAGCTTGTTGGTGCTAGATCGTCGTGACGAACCAAAGCAACAAGACCAGCTCGTGTTCGTAGTTCGACTCATTTACGGTACGTTTATATCGAGAACTTGTTCGTTTAGGTTTGGATTAGTATAGAAATGATAGATCTGTGTTTGTATGGAAAAAACGAATCCAACAAAGCTAAACTTACTGAAAATGGTTATGATTTGATGGGTTAATCTATTGATAAAAGAACCCGTAACCTATATGCCTAAATCGCACCCTTTAAACATCAACGTTAGGTCGATTTGATGGTTGGGGTTTGTAGGCGCTGGTCAGACGATTCCGTGGATACCTAAATCGAGTTATTTGGTTAAGAAACGAAGATGATTAAGGGATTCAAGAACGAACAGTAGCTGCAGCTAGACAACTTCGCCTGCAAAGCTAAGTTCGCCTGATGACAACTTCGCTGCAAAGCTAAGTTCGTCTGATGACAACTTCGCTGCAAAGCTAAGTTCGCCTGATGACAACTTCGCCTGCAAAGCTAAGTTCGCCTAAGGTTTAACTTCGCCTAAAGCTAAGTCCGCCTAAGGTTTAACTTCGCCTAAAGCTAAGTCCGCCTAAGGTTTAACTTCGCCTAAAGCTAAGTCCGCCTAAGGTTTAACTTCGCCTAAAGCTAAGTCCGCCTAAGGTTTAACTTCGCCTAAAGCTAAGTCCGCCTAAGGTTTAACTTCGCCTAAAGCTAAGTCCGCCTAAGGTTTAACTTCGCCTAAAGCTAAGTCCGCCTAAGGTTTAACTTCGCCTAAAGCTAAGTCCGCCTAAGGTTTAACTTCGCCTAAAATCAAGTCCGATTAGAAAATAAATTAAAAACGATAAGTAAAAGTAAGCTAATACTAGGCCACCAGATTAGATCAGGCGAGTATTGATACGTGTAACTTATACAGTCAGCCGAGCTCAGTTAAAGAAGGGATTTACAACTATCGGAGGAAGAAGCAGAGTTCAAGTGAGTTTCTAGCCCCATTCCTTGTTATGTTTTCGGGGCTGTGTGCATACTCGATGTGTTGTTAATACATTTATCCTGAGTGATAAGTGTATGCCATATGTGATATATGTGATGGATATGAATGATTGCTTGTTGGTACGCGAACGATCTTCGGATATTGCGCGTACTGTCAGGTTAAAAATAAAGGTACGAATATTATATATCGAAGATGTATGAACATTACAAATGAATACTTGTCGGGGCGTGAACGATCTTCGGATATTGCACGTATCGACAAGGGGTATGGTTGTTAAATGAATGATGTAAGGAACGCCTAGAGTGTTCTTATGCTATAATGTAATTATTGTATATGTGAGGTATGTGTATACAGGTACACGAATGGTATGTGAGTTCTACATTCGACATAGTAAGTTAGGATGGCAAATCCCTCTAGCTTCTGTCGGACATAGACTCGGCTGGTGATGGCGTAGTTAAGGACTGCGGGCCTTATACGTAATATAGATGATAGATGTAAACGTAGATAGGGACGGTGGGCCTTATATGTGTCACAGATAATATACGACAACGTAGTTAAGGACTGCGGACCTTATACGTATTATAGATAGGCATCAGCATAGGAAAGGACTGTGGACCTTATACGTGCTGTATTGGTATTGTGGTAGCATAGGGGAGGACTGCGGACCTCGTACGTGCTAAGTATTTGTATTGTGGTAGCATAGGGGAGGACTGCGGACCTCGTACGTGCTATGTATTTGTATTGTGGTAGCATAGGGGAGGACTGCGGACCTCGTACGTGCTATGGTTTAGGCTGCAACATAGGGAAGGACTGTGGACCTTGTACGTGTTGTGGATGTAGGATGGTATAGGGAAGGACTGCGGACCTTGCACGTACCATAAATGGTGAACATAGGTAAGGACTGCGGATCTTTTACGTGTTCACTACCTTGAGTACAGGTATAGACAGCGGACTATGAACGTACTCTCGGTAGACTGAGGTTAGTGATTGTAGATATGTATGTATGTATGGTAGTAAGTATGTATGTAGAACAGAAGGGTAACTAGTTAAGTATGGATATGTATCTTCGGATATGTATGTATGTGTATGTATTGTGTGGCGTCCGATTAACTAGAACTCACTCAGCGTAGCTGACTTTTAGTATGCACGCAGGTGAGTAGAATGAGACAGCTAGCTTGAGCGGGCACATGGTGGGCGAATAGGAGACTGGCATCTGAAGACTCAAGATGTATTAATGTAATTGACGTCATTTTGAAAGACAAGAATGTTTAATTAAGGCAAGTTTTGGATTGCTGTAACGTTTCATGAAAGTTTTTATATTCCGCGAAAGTTTTAATGAACTCTGATTTGTAAGAACTGTGTTTATGAGTAAATCCGACGCTAAAGTAGGACTACCGGGTTCGGGACCTTACACTTCGTCCTTTTCTCACCAATCACCGCCTCACCGGAATCGGAAATTCCGATCAATCTCACGTCCACTATTGCACTACAAATTGTTTCCAAGTTTCCAGCAGGCAACAACCCTCACGCCCACTAAAATTGTTTCCAGCCTTCCAGGTATAACATAATACATTCAATTTATGTCTCATTTAGTTTGGCTTTTAGATTTTTAGGTTTATGATATTTAGACTATGTAAAAAAAACAAACATGAAAAATCTCCACTATTATGAGTATGATTGCTTTAATGAGGTTCTAGATTTGCAAATCCAAGAGTTTGGGGACCGTTTTAACGAGGTAACATCTGACTTACTTGTTTCTTTGAGTTGTTTGACTCCTTGTGATAATTTTCGGGCATTTTCTATTCCAAAAATATTACGATTAGTTGAGTTGTACCCATATGATTTTGATGAAAGTGATAAAAGAAGACTCCCGGTTGAACTCGCGACATACATCGATAATTTGAAAGGAGATAAACTATTTAAAAACTTGAATGGTTTAGCAAGTCTTGTTCAATTAATGGTTCAAACAAAGAAACACCATTCATTTGCATTGGTGTATCGTTTATAATTTATTAAAGTTAGCTTTCGTATTACACGTCGCAACCGCAACCGTTGAAAGATCCATTTCGGTGATGAAGTATGTGAAGTCTGATTTGCGTAATCGAATGGGTGATGAAAATTTAAGCGATAGTTGTATTTGTTATATTGAGAAAGACTTGCTTGTTAATGTTAAAGTAGATGATGTAATGGTTAGATTTCAAAAAATGAAAACTCGTAGAGAACAACTTTAATATATTTGTTATCTAATATTTTGTTTGGTAATCCTCTTTTTATATATATATGACCCGACTCGACCTAATTCGACCCGACGGTTGTATTAGTATTGACCATAAAAATTCCCGACCCCTGTAAAAAAAAAAATTTGGATCCGCCATTGCCTCTATACCTTTCTCTCTTAAGAAAAACTAGAGTAAAAAAATGGTGGACCGGAAGAGAAAACTCAGCAGCCTTATCGATCTTTTCAAAAACGATTTTAATGTCGTGCAGAACAACGATGATGATGTGTTCGAGATCAACGGTAATAAAGATTCTTCCGATTGTTTGCATGTCTGCTAAATGTTGTTTCTTTTAGGGTCATGTTATTCATACACCCCTTCTAGAAACTTACACACCCTTTATACGATCGTATAGGACCTATACGATGGTATGGAATAAAAAAACAAAAAAAGTACACATGCAGACCTATACAATAGTATGACTCCCATACGATCATATGGAAACAAAAAAAACAAAAAAATAAACAAAAATTGAATGACTTAACCGTGCATGTTAAAACCAAATGTGAAATACATGGATAAGAGTTTTATTATTTTTTGGGATATTTCTTTTTAATGTATTAGGGATGTTTGTTTGAAGTTTAGTTATGATGTTATTTGATATTTTCTTTTGCTTCTTTGTATCTTGTTATTCTATTTATTTATCATATCAAGAAAGTTACACCAAGAATGTTGTGTATGAATTGGTATAGTATTCATCTAGCAAATTGGGTTTATGCTACATATTTTTTCCTTTAAATATACGTGTCTCGCGCCGAACGAACAGGATAAACAACTAGTTATACATTATAAAACTTTATGTTGATATGCCATACTGAATTTGCAAATTTAATATATATGTTTGTAACAAATATATAAAACTTCTTTAAAAAGTTGCAAATTGTTAAAAAAAATTAAAAAAACAAGTCATACGATCGTATAGTATCCATACTATCGTATGGAATGTTTCTGGATAGCAGACAAAGCCTGCGAGAATCTGACAAAAGCTGAAGTCCTATACGATCGTATAGGACCCATACGATCGTATGTGTTTCAAGGGTGTGTGAATAAGTCAAAGGGTGTGTGAATAACCAAAGCCTTCTTTTATCGATAATAATATTATGTCAGTTGTTTTAATCATGCTCATTTAATTTAAATATAAAACAATATAAATAATAGGCAGAAAATTTTTTTGGGCTTATCGGGTTATTGAAAGCATGCTGTCGAGAATAGTTAAAAAACTTTGGTAGAAAAATTTTGGGGTTATCGGGCCATTTTTTTTTTAATTTACTTTTTAAATGGGCTTTTATCTGGTTATGATTTGGGTTTTGCTGCAATTTTTTTATTTATAAAAATGGCTTAAGATTACATATTTTTATTAAAGTGGAACTCGGGAATGTTTATTAAACAAGTTTATTTTTATACTCGGGCTTGAGCTCATTTCAACTATGTTGGATTTTAGCCTTTTTTTTCGAGCCGATCTCGGGTGGCTAAGTATATGTGATTTATTAAATTCCTGTGAGGATTCTGTTCGGATTATTGTGATTGTTAGAATGTCTGCTAAATTTTGTATTTTTAAGGCTAATTTTATGTGATTTATTAGATTCTTAATTTTTTAGGGCTTAGGTTATTCTTTGAATATCTGCTAAATTTTTGTTTTTTTAGGGTTAATTATATGTGATTTGTTAAAGAGATTGTAAATCTTGTTTAAGAGGAAACTGTGTTCTATCAGTAACATTTTACCGAAATAACCAAACACTAAGAAATAAGAGTAATCCACGGTGTCTTTCGTTGCATCACTGTTAATAATTAGGGGTGTAAACGAGCCGAGTTGGCTCGAGGTCAGTTCGTTTAACTTGTAGAGAGATCAAGCTTGATCTAGGCTTGTTTGGAGTTCTATTTCTAAAGCTCGACTTCGGCTTGTGAGTAGTTTTTCAATCTTAAGTGACGCTCTGCCCTGCTCGTTTACTATTTATTAGCTAATTATTATATATTTATAATATAATTATTTTTTTGTATATACGTTTTAGTTATTGTTTTATATATAACATGATACATATTGTTTAGTTATTTTTATCATAAATTTTTTTTGTATAATAATAATTATTAAAAAAAAGTTTATATCATATATTTTTTATTTAAATAAAATTAAATAAGCAACAAGCTCGTTTAGGCTTATGAGCCGACTCGAGCTCGATAACTAAAGCTCTGGCATGGGCTCATTTATTAAGCGAGTTTACTTTTAGGCTCCAGCTTGTTAAAGTTCAACTCAATTCGAGCTTTTTTGCGAGTTGCTCGCGAACAGCTTGGCTTGCTTACACCACTATGATAATGTCTCTCTGTCTTCTCATTTTTTGAGCATGTTGCTAATTGGTTCAATCTTTGTTTAAGTCATGTATGCTAAATGTTGTTTTTTAGGGGTAATAGGTAATTACATGTGATTTATTAGATATCTGACTTCTTGGCATGATAAAAGGTGGCGATTCATTCGATTGTTTGCCTGTTGCTAAATTTTGTTGTTATAGGGCTAATTATATGTGATTTGTTAGATTGTAAATCTTGTTTCGGAGGAAACCTAAATAGGGGTGTAAACGAGCCGACGAACTCGAGTAGGTTCGAGCTCAGCTCGCTTAACTTATAGAGAGCTCGAGCTCGGATCGTTTGGTATAAATTAGTTAGTTATTATATATTTATAATGATTTTTGTATATATTTTTTAATTCTAATTTTATATATGACATAACATATATTATTTTGTTACTTTTATCATAAGTTTTATATATAATAATTACTATCAAACAAGTATATCTCAAATTAATTAAAATAAGATTATAACAGCAAGAAGCTCGTTTAGGCACGCGAGCCTGCTTGAACTCGATAAGTGAAGCTCCAGCTCGGGCTCATTTAGTAAACAACCTAATTTTTAGGCTCGATTCGAGCTTTTTTGTGAGCCAATTTTGAGTAGCTTGCGAGCGGCTTGGCTCGTTTACATCACTATTAATTGTGATAGTATCTCCCTGACTTCTCATTTTTCGAGCACGCTGCTGGTTGGTTCAGTCTTTGTTTAAGTCATGACAGATATGATGCTTTAAGCCGTTTTTTATTTGTGAAAGTATATGAGCTATTGGGTAATGGCATTTGAATATGTGATGTTTAGATATGCTAAGTTTTGTCTTGCAGTCTGTTTAACTTTGAATTCAAAAAGTTATTATTTGACTTCAAATGCATGTGTAATGTTGACATTTTCTTTGTTTTTTCCTACACATATTAGTCGAGAGCACCTCCAGTATCATCGCTTTTAAAGTCAAAGGCTCAGACACCATCGGTAGCATCAAACTCAAGATCCAGACCAAGGCGCGCATTCCCTTAGACGAGCAGGAACTTATCTTAAATGGGATGGTCCTCAAGGATATCGCTACTCTTGCCAACTTGCACATGAAGGACTCTACCCTCACGCTAGTGCGCAAATCAAGCGTCTTCATTAATATATCCATCAAGAATACCGAAGGAAAGATCATTCATTCTTTTGAAGTCAAGCCCACTGACACCATCGCCTTCGTGAAACAAAAGATCATGATTAAAGAAGGTTTTTCTGTTGATAATCTAGTACTGGTCTTCAACAAAATGGTTCTTGGTGACGGTGGGACCCTTTTCGACTTCAACATTAACAACAACTCGGTCCTTACACTAGTGCGGAGATTAAGGGGTTATATGGAGATATTTATCAATACTCCCACCGGAGAGACCATTAGCAAGGTTGTCAAACCCTCGTACACAATCATGACCGTAAAATCCAAGATCAAGAATATGGTAAAAATATCTCGTGACAAGCAGGAGCTGATCTACAACGACATGGTTCTCCGGAACAACAATACTCTAGCCAACTATAACATCAACAAAGAATCCACACTCACAGTTAAGCGTGTATCAAGCAGATTTATGCAGATATCCATCAAGCCTCTCATCGGAACAGCCTTTACTGTGGATGTCAAGCCCTCAGACACCGTCAGCAGCGTAAAAGTCAAGATCCAGGCTAATGCACACATTCATAAGGTAAACATTCCCAGTGACGAGCAGGAGTTGATTTTCGACGAAATGGTTCTCCACAACACCGATACTCTTGCTGAGTATAACATCAAGAAAGAATCCACACTCGCACTTGTGGCTGTATCAAAGGGAGTCATGCAAATATTCATCAAGATCTGCAGCACCGGAAAGACCATTACGTTGGAAGTCAAACCCTCTGGCCTCATCCGTGATGTGAAAGCCAAAATATTTGCTAAGGAAGGTCATTCCCCGTGTGATCAGAAGCTGCGCTTTAACAAACGGTTTCTAGAGGACGGTCCTACTCTTGCTGATTACAACATTCGCAAGGAATCAACCGTTGATCTTTTTACAAAATAAAACCGGGGATGATTAAGGTAACCTGCATGTCTTATGACCCATAATTATAGTTAAAAGACGATGCGTTGCATCTTTTGATGTAGCTATATTTACTTGAATTAGTTGGACTTTGTGTAGTGCTGTTTTGTTAACTTGATGTCTGTCTACAAGCACTTTGGAAGGCTGCACCACACTAGTGGTTAAGCTAATGAATGATTTATCAAGTGGTTACTTGGGTTAAAGAGAAATTAAAAGCTCAAATTATAAAGAAACATTATAAAATTTTGCTGCGAAATAATATCCATACAGTATGTATCAGTTACGACTAGAGGTGGCAACCTTGACCCAAACCATTCCAAATGGGTCAATTTGGGTTGTTTTAAAATTCAAATGGGTTGATTTGGGTCATAGGTTTTAATTAAATGGGTCAAAATGGGTCACTTGAAATTCCACATTCTTATTTTTGGGTCAAAATGGGTTGACAAATTTAACTACATGGGTCGATGTGGGTTAGTGCCTTAAGGAAAAGTGACATGTTTGGGTTGAAACGGGTTTTAGATTGGAACGATATCAGTTTAGGTTTCGGCTCGGATCAGCTTTCGTGCCGACACGAGTTTTAGCACTGGACGGGTTGGGTTTCGGTTTCTTTCGAGTTTTCGCACTAGACGGGTCGATTAAGGTTTTTGATTCGTTTTCGTCGACATTTCGGTTTCGGTTAATTTGTCGGTTTTTTTTTTGATGAACGAGGTTAACGGCGAAAATATTTGGTTTTTTTTACTTTTTTCGTTATTCGTTTATATTTTGAGTTATGATTTTTTATTTGTTTTTTCTGAATTTTTTTTTGAGGGATTTTGATCTTAATAGAAATCATCAAAAAATATTCAAAAAAATTAATAAAAAAATCATAACTCAAAAAATAAAACAAAAACAAAAAATGTAAAAAAACTTAAAAGTTTCGTCCGTTGTTCTCGTTCAAAAAAAATCGACAAATTAACCGAAACTGAAAAGTCGACAACAACGAAACAAAAATATGCTGAAAGAAGCTGTTAAGTGATGAAAGGAACTGAAAAATCGCTAAAGCAAGCTGTTAAGTGCTGAAACGAGATGAAAAATCGCTTAAACGAGCTATTAGATGCTAAAACGAACTGAAAAATTGCTTAAACGAGCTGTTACGTGCTGAAATGAACTGAAAAATCGCTAAAACAAGCTGTTACGTGCTGAAACGAACTGAAAAATCGCTTAAACGAGCTGTTACGTGCTGAAACGAACTGAAAAATCGCATAAACGAGCTGTTACGCGATGAACCGAACTAAAAAATCGCTTAAACGAGCTGTTACGTGATGAAACGAACTGAAAAATCGCTTAAACGAGTTGTTACGCGCTGAAAAGAACTGAAAAATCGCTAAACGAGCTGTTACGCGATGAAACGAACTGAAAAATCGCATTAACGAGCTTTTACGCGCTGAAAAGAACAGAAAAATCGCTTAAACGAGCTGTTACGCGATGAAACGAACTGAAAAATCGCTTAAACGCGCTGAAACGAACTGAAAAATCGCTTAAACGAGCCGTTACGCGATGAAACGAACTGAAAAATCGCTTAAACGAGCTGTTATGCGCTGAAACGAACTGACAAATCGCTTAAACGAGCCGTTACGCGATGAAACGAACTGACAAATCGCTTAAACGAGCTGTTACGCGCTGAAGCGAACTGACAAATCGCTTAAACGAGCTGTTACGCGCTGAAACGAACTGAAAAATCGCTTAAACGAGCTGTTACGCGCTGAAACGAATTGAAACGAACTGAAAAGTCGCTTAAACGAGCTGTTACGCGCTGAAACGAACTGAAAAATCGCTTAAACGAGCTGTTACACGCTGAAACGAGCTGTTACGCGCTGAAACGAAATGAAAAATCACTTAGACGAGTTTTGACCCAAACCCGTTTTGACCCGTTCCAACCTTGACCCGTTCTAACCAACCTGTTGACCCTAACCCGTTCCGACCCGAACCAAAACAACCCTTTTTTAAGTGACCCGTTTCGACCCTAACCCGTTCCGACCCATGACCCGTTTCGACCCAACCCAGCACAACCCAACCCATTTGCCACCTCTTTACGACTTATGAAGTCTTTGAGTTTCATTATGATCTCCACTTATGTAATATTTTACATAATAATAAATTACATGGGTAGTAAAACTCATCCCAAACATATCGTGTAATTATTGGTCATGTATCGGGTAAACACATTGGTTTTAGATATACCTGTCAGGATTTTACAATTTATAACTAGTCAATTACATTGGGTAATTAGTCAAGAACTAACAATACGATGTTGCCAAGAACTGACCAATTACAACAAATAAATGATATAAACACATTTTGACAAATAAGTAATGCTCAGAGTTTCATCTTATCAAATTCTATCAAAATAATAATTAAAAAAAACAGTTTCACTCATAATTAAATATATAAATTTTAATATATTACACAATATGTTAGGTAACTAAGGAATATAATTGGATAAACATGGTTACGTTATCATGTATGAGCATATTACAAAACCCAAACCCATGAAAAGTTTCAAAGCAATTCCAGTTCCATCCCAAACAGGGGCGTAGCCACTCATATGTGAGGGGTATCCTCGTCCCCTGTGAAATTTTTTTTAGTGTTAATACATCGAAAAATTCCTCACCGACCCCTATAAAATTTGGCACCGACCCCTGTAAAACTTTAAAGCCGTACCCTGTATAATTTTGAGACAACCCTCATGAGATTAGACTAACCCTAACAAAAATACAATGACAATTTTATAAATATAATTATATAAAGTTATATAAACAATTTTTCCTATTAAATTTGACTTTAATATTAACAACTCCATTAGTTCAATATCCAATCCTTATTTTTTATCGCCTTTGCTGCCTCACTTCGTCCTTCATCTCACCACTCTTCGGAATCGGAAATTCCGACCAAGGGGTACGGCGCACTCAGTTACTCACCTTGACACCTCATCTTCTCACACAATATCACGTCCACTACTGCACTACAAATTGTTTCCAAGTTTCCAACAGACAACAACCCTCACGTCCACAAAAATTGTTTCCAGCCTTCCAGGCATGATACATTTAATTATGTCTAATTTAGGTTGGTTTTTAGATTTTTAGGTTTATGATATTTAGACTACTATGCAAAAAAATTTGGGGGAATTTGGGGTAACATCCGACTTACTTGTTTCGTTGAGTTGTTTGACTCATTGTGATAATTTTCGGGCATTTTCTATTCCAAAAATATTATTATTAGTCGAGTTGTACCCATATGATTTTGATAAAAGTGAGAAAAGAATACTCCCGGTTGAACTCGTTACATACATCGATAATTTGAAATGAGATAAACGATTTAAAAACTTGAATGGTTTAGCAAGTCTTGTTCAATTGATGGTTCAAACAAAGAAACACCATTCCTTTGCATTGGTTCAAACTTGAATGGTTTAGCTCTCGTATTACCCGTCGCAACCGCAACCGTTGAAAGATCCTTTTCGGTGATGAAGTATGTGAAGTCCGATTTGCGTAATCGAATGGGTGATGAAAATTTAAGCGACAATTGTATTTGTTACAATGAGAAAGACTTGCTTGTCAATGTTAAAGTACATGATGTAATGGTTATATTTCAAAAAATGAAAACTTTGTTATCTAATATTTTGTTTGGTAATCTTTTTTTTATATATATGACCCGACTCGACCCGGTTCGACCCGGCCCGATTCGACCCGATAGTTGTATAATTAGTACCGACCATAAAAATTCCCGACCCCTGTGAGAAAATTTTCTGGATCCACCACTGGTCCCAAAGGGTTTCATTGTTAACGAGTTCTTAAACACCCAAAACGTGTACATTTTTTAAACAAAATGTACAACAACTAGTGTTTTACCCGACGCGTTGTGCCAATGCAAGTCGATAAAATTCAGGCGATGGTAAAACTAAAGCGCTATCAGTCTCAGACATTGAGGCGGTAACTCGACGCGAGTTTGGTCGGTCTCAGTTACCAGCGTTATGGCACCTGAATTTGGTCAGTTTCGGTTTTGGTTTTGTTGGGGCTTAAGATGAGCCTTAGGATTTGGTCCGGACAGCCCGGGACCGAATTTATTACCTTTCCCAGCATCCAGAACCAACCCAATCGAATTTTAGCTATTTTAAAAAGTTAGTGTTATAACTAAAACAATTTCTTATGATTGGATTTACTATATTTTAACTTTTTTCATGCTAATATAAAAATTTGTGGTCATTTCATAATTTTCTTCTTAAACTTTAAACTTTGCAAAATATCATATTCCTCAAATCAGGTCTCAAAAACATTTTACACTACAAATTAGAAACTTGTGTTATGAAGTAATATGATATTTTAGAAACTTTGAAGATGATATTTATTAAAATTTAAGTCTTCAAATTTATAGAATATTAAATTACTATATAAAGAAAACTAATTTTAAATATAAACTATTATAATTCATAAATAGATTATTATTCAAAAGGTTTTTATGAATACGCTTTAAAATAAACCACCATAATATGTCATTTCTATTTTGATGAGATGGTAAGATGGTTAGGGTGTAAAATAGAGTTCAATAAATTCTTCAATTGTAATGTATATAACTCTTTTAACCCAGATTTTAAAAACAATATATACTCGCTCGCACATGCGTGTGGGTTTTTTAAATTATTCATCTTTAAACAATTTTAAAAAGTTATCTATTATATAATTAAGTAAATAACCATGTTCTTATCGTTGAATAAAAATAATTTTTCCCAACGTGAAGTTATTGTAAATTTACTGAAATTTAATAATATTAATAACAAGTTTGTAGATTAAATATTTTATCATTTAAATTACTTTACAGTTTACAACTCTTTTTATTATTTGCCGTTGCACAAAAAGAATGAAAAAAAAAAACTCTTTTTTATTATTTAGTTTACATTTTCTTATGAATTAAGGCTCAACTATTTAATGCGTTCAAGATGTCAAGCTTTTGATTTGACTTTGGAACAAGAACAAGAATTCCTTAACTAGCAAGCATTCTAGCCCTTTCCTTACTTCGAAAGTCACACAACCATACTTCCATAATATTCTATAAACGGACCAAACATTTGTTGAACCGTTTGACCAGAAAATTCATTTGTGTTTGTTTATCTAAGAACGGACGAATATGAACATATGTCTTGTTCTTTCATTTATGCTAATGGACGTTTGTTTATGTTCGTCCATTTAAATATGTTAATGTTCGTTCATAGTTTACGTTTGTTAAGTTCGTTCATTTATCTTATTCGTTAACATATTCATTTATTTTTTTAGGCTCATTATAATTATATAACCTTTTACTATTTATCGAATTCGTTAACATATTCATTTAATTTTTGTAGGCTCATTCCAATTTAATTTAGGCTAGCTTTTTGGTCAATACATTGTTGTTCAACTTTATTTCAATTGGTTTTACGTCAACGAACAAACATAGACATAACACTAATGTATTCATTTTCTTAACGAACAAACACATGCGAGAAACTCCAATTTGTTTAACCGTCCGTGTTCGATAATTGGTTCGCTTTAAGGTAAAGGAACAAACACATGCTCCGTCCACATTCTTTAACAAACAAATGCAGGCGAGCATAGAGGTGCACAAACCGGTTTTTTTAAAAAAACCGGTTCGGTTATTAACCGGACGGGTTTTTTTTGGCCCGGAAAAAAACCATTTCGGTTAATAACCGGACCGGTTAATAACCGGTTTTTTTCTGTCAAAACCCTAACCGGTCTAACCGGTTAGGACCGGTTTAGAAACCGGTTAGAACCGGTTAATAAACCGGTTTTTTATTAACCGGTTTTTTTTATTAACCGGTTTTTTTTATTAACCGGTTTTTTTTTTTTAAATTTCGCGGTTTCAAATACGAATATTTGTTTTTTATATTTTGTACTTAATGAAGACCATTATTTTTTCACAGTATAAACAAACCGGTAACTACAAGGCAAACCGGTAACTACAAGGCAAAACGGACTGACCGAAGCCATTCTTTGCTTTCATTGTTAGGGTTCTTTGCTTGGAAGATGAGTATGAGTGTGTGTTGGTGAATGTGTTTTCAACAAACCAAAGATTAAAAACACATAACTTTCATTTATAGTTTTTACATTAAAAATACAAACATTAAATCGTTATCGCATATTCGTAACTCAAAAATACAAACATTAAATCATTAACACTGAAGAAATCTCTGCCAAGAACTGTTGTTCATGATTAACTCAAAAATACAAACATTAAATCGTGAACTAGCAGATGCTCCTGTTGTTCCCAATCGCAGTTTGTTCATGATTTGCCTCCATGTTTGCTGTTTCTTTAACTAAATTAGAAAAATCCAAATCAACAAGTAAATAAGAGCACATATTAGGAAAAAGAATGCTTAGACACGATTACATGAACAACTTGTTGTTTCTTACTCATGATTTGCCTCCATGTTTGCTGTTTCTTTAACTAATTTTCTTCGCTACCCGATCCCGAGCTATTTCTTAGGTAATCGTCGTACGCGGCTTCTTCATCGGTCATTGGTTGAGTGTGTCCTTCATTGACCTCGTCTTCATACAAGCCCGCTTCATACTCCATTTCCCCCTCGAGTGAGCGTTGATGTTGTGCCCTATCTAAAGAGTCCAAGTAATCCTTGTAGCAAATCGACATCTCTATAGCTGGTGCAGTGAGTCGAGTCCTCCTAATCGATATAACCCTGCCAGAAACAGAAAAAGCAGACTCCGAAGCTACCGTGGAAGCTTGGACCGTTAGTAAATCTTTGGCCATGGCGGCGAGGATCGGAAATAAGAGCGTATAATCGAGTATGAAATAAACGAGTACGAGTATGAAATAAACGACTACGAAATAAGAGCGTATGGAGTGGTAATGTGGTATAATTGAGTGTGAGATAACAAAATAATCGCGTATGAAATAAACGTTTAGAGCTAGTAGAGTTGTATAATCGAGTGTGAGCTAACCTACCCAACCTAAACTATATATAGTTGTTTGTGGGGGTAAAATGTTAAAAAAAACGGCTAGAAATCAAGAAAAAACGGGCAAAAAAGGACCCAAACGGTCATATGGCCGTTTTATAACGGTCAAAAACCGGTTAACCTTAGGTTATCCGGTTTTTGACCGTTAACCGGTTAACCGGTTTTTAGGTTAACCGGTTTTTTAATAACCGGTTTTTAAATTTAACCGGTTTTTTTACTAACCGGTTCAATAACCGGTTTTTATCCACGAATGAGTAACCGAAGTACTAACCGGAGGTTCAATAACCGGTCTAACCGGTTTTTTAATAACCGGTTTTTCTATTAACCGGTTTTCGGTTAAACCGACCAAACCGGTTCTATAACCGGTTTTTTTGAACACCTCTAGGCGAGCACGGACACGTTCGTTTTCTTAACGAATGAACACGTGCAAGAAACCCCATTCATTTTTTTCGTGTTTGATCGTTTGTTCGCTAAAAATTTAACGAACGAACACAGACATACTTAATTGATCCTATAATATCTATTAATACCTGGTCCATATTCATTGTTTTTATCAACAAACACAAATGAACATAAACAAACAAACAAACAAGATATCCCGTGCAATACGCGTTACATTTTCAGTAAGTCAGAGTAGTTACTATGACCCACACAATACTATACTTTAGAGTTTAGATCAATCCAGAAATTAATGAATACAAATAAATCTATTGACACCGACACATTACAGCATCAGTTTTTTCCACTTTGAATTCAATTAAAAGTTAAAAGCCAGGCGCGTTAAATCCGTATCTGTCACCGATCAACAAATTGCTGACATAACAAATGCTTATAAATCAACACCCTTTATAATATTATTCAACTTGGATTCAAATAAACGGTGCCGACAGACAGACTAGACATACTTTATCGGTAAGCTTGATTTGATTAACCAACCGTCTTATTTCTTTCTGTGAATTCTTCAGCTTCATTTGAATTATATTTTTTTATAATAATATATTGATTCTTCATCTTGAGTTGGTGATCTTGTGATTTTGGTCTTTTTTTTTATTATTATTGCACACCAACTGTTTGATGAAATTGGTGTTATATTCTGTATGGCCAGATACTACCTTCCTTTTAAGTTAAGGGATTCCAAGCTAAATTTGGTGGGAATTAATTGGGGTGTAAACGAGTTGAGCCAAGCTCGAGGTCGACTGGGCTCGGGCTAGGCTTGTTTTGATTTACGAGAGCTCGTTTCGACCTCTTTGAGCTCGGCTCGGCCCGTGAGTTGTTTTTTTTTTCAAGGTTGGGCTCGGCTTGTTTTATTATGGGATTAGTAAACAAGTTTTGAAATTGTTTCAATCAGGTCACTCATGAAAATATTTTGTTCCAGTCAGTTCACTAAATTTTCCTTTTGTGTTCTGATCCTAAATATTTTACCTTGTTAGCCGGTTATGTAGTTTTTTTTTTTAATTTCTAAATAGTTTGACATTGAGAAAAATTGCAAAGTAAAAATATTGCAACTTTTCAGATTTTGTTTTTTTTGCACTTCAATTTTTTTTTTCTGTCAATTTTTACTAATTTTGTCAACTTTTTAAAAAAATATTTTGTAATGTCAAACTATTTAAAAAAAAAAAAACTACATAACCTGCTATCCAGGTAAAATATATTGGATTAGAACACAAAGGAAACTTTAGTGATTTGATTAGAAAAACATTTTGAGTGACCTGATTGGAACAATTTAAAACTTGGCTACTATTTATTATATAGAGTATTTAAAATATATTTATTAATTAATTTATGTAGGTTCTTGATTATTTTAATATATATTGAGAAACAAAAACCTTAAACGAGTCTAAGCTCGAGCTCTGAGCTTATATAGTGCCTTAAATGAGCCAAAGTTCAGCTCGAGCTTAGCTGTCTAGTGTGAAATGAATACATAGAAGTCCATAGAACTTAAAAATACACGGGGCTTGCTAAAGCCTGACAAGCGAAAATGAGTTTCCCATACAAGGCTCAGGCTCAATAACTAAATGAACTTTATTTGAGGCTTGGACTCGGCTCAAGCTCGAAAAAGCTTGGCTCGTTTCATGGATTTTATCGATCCAATCTCCAGTAGCTTGGGAGCGGCAGCCCTAGTGGGAAATTTAGTCTTTAATGTTTTAATTTCAAAATAAGTTGTTTTGTTGGTTTTGCAAGGTGGGTAGGTTCAAAAGTCTTTGTTATGAAGTTTTAAGTTTCAACTAACCAAACTTTAATCAGAAAGTTGAATTCATTTTTGTTTGAGAAGTGAAACATCTTCAGTATTTGATCTTATATCCATAATTGTACTAGTTATATTGTCTATACCTCTATATAGTATATAGTTGGTAGTTCACATTCCATACATGGTAAGTTGAATTAGGTCCCAAGTTGATGCTATGATCTTCATTTGTCTATTTATTAAAAATGGTTCTCAAGGGATTCAATAATAGCAAAATGAATTGTTTTGTTAATAGTGTTTCACAATATTAGTAAGATGGTGTATGTGGACTGGAAAGTTAAGTTTGAAATGATTTAAAATCTTATTGCAATGGTAATTGCATTGCTGGTGAAGTTGGTTATTTTGATGGTTTTGGTTACAACTATTTGAGTATTTGATATCTAGCTTATTGCACATCCGTTATTTCATGTATTGGATTTGAAGTGTTTTACATATTTCTCTGCAGATTATTACTTGGATATAAGGTTAAGTTGAGATGGCTGAGCATGTTGTGAAGGAAGAGATTCATCTGGAAACAGAGTGCAAGATCAAAGGAGCGGATGAAGAGAAAGGAGAGAAAATTGCGGAAGAGATTGATTTAAAAATTAAGTCAGTTGAGAAAGAGAAGCCAGAACACAAGGATGATGAAAAGAAATCAAAGAAAAAGGAGTCGGATGGTGAAGATGAAAATGCTGACATGAAAGAAAAGAAGAAGAAAGAAAAGAAGGATGATGGTGGAGAATCAGAGGAAGGAGATAAAAAATTGAAAAAGAAGAAAGACAAGAAGGATGATAAAGAACATGATGAAGAAAAAAAGAAAGAAAAGAAGAAGGATGCAGGTGAAGAATTAGAGGACGGAGATAAAGAGTCGAAAAAGAAGAAGAAAGACAAATGTGGCAAATCTGATGATGAAGATAAAACTAAGAAGAAAGATAAAAAGGAAGAGAAGGATGACGATGAAGAGAAAACGAAGAAGAAAGATAAAAAAGAAAAGAAGAACGAAGAAAAGGATGACGATGAAGAGAAAACGAAGAAGAAAGATAAAAAAGGAAAGAAGGAAGAAAAGGATGACTATGAAGCAAAAACCAAGAAAAAGGATAAGAAAGAGAAGAAGAAGCACAAAGATGATAAAACAAGTGATGTGGAGGTTGAGTCAAGGGAGATTGAAATAGGTGAAGATGATGATGATGAAGAGAAAACCAAGAAAAAAGATAAAAAAGAAAAGAAGGAAGAAAAGGATGATGATGAAGAGAAAACCAAGAAGAAGGTTAAAAAAGACAAGAAGCACAAAGGTGATAAAGCAAGTGATGTTGAGGTTGAGTCAAGGGAGATTGAAATATGTGAAGATGCTAAAGAAGTAACAAAGGAGGAGAAAACCGGCAAGGGGAAGAAAGATAAGGGGGATAAGAAGAAACTTGATGCAAAATACAAGGACGTAAATAAGCTAAAAAGTAAATTAGAGAAACTGAACACTAAACTTGAAGGTTTACTAGAGAAGAAGGCGGAGATAATGAGGTTGATAAAGGAAAAAGAGGAAAACAATGGTGGTATTGTTAAGGAGTCCACCAATGAGACCAATGCAGCAGAAGTGGAGTAAAGTTTCTTCATGTACATCGTAGCTCTTTCGTGCTAATTTTTCCCTTTGTGTTTTGTATGTATCATATATATGTTGTAAGTTGTAACATCATGAATAATAAGCCGACTGTTAGCAGTGTGAATAACTGATACTCAGGAAATGATTATGTATAAGTTAAATATAGAAATTAGATCATTAGTATTGCATTGCTACTGAATTTGGTGATCTTGATGGTTTTGGTTACAAAATTCTGATATTTAGTCTATTGCATATGCTGTTTTTATGTAGTTATTTTCTAATATGTTAAACTGAGAAGTCAAATGTGTCCGGTGGATAAAACCTGAAATCGCAAATAGTTGGTTATGCTGTCTCTGAACCGCATCGTCTATTCGGCTCATGGGTATAAACTTACTTTTGACTAGGTAAGTCAAACAGTCAATAAACTGTTGCTCATGGGTATACAAACTTATTATTGTGTATCAAAGATTGTAGATTTATATCATTTTGTTGTCTGGAGCCATTTAAGAGTTTTTAATTTTTTATTGCCTCTGGAGTTGTTCTAGCTGCCTGAACATAACACACTGCTCCAGATGAATAATATATAATCCTTCCTAAACTACCTTAAGACAAAAATCAATGCTGACATCTATGTTGCGGCGGTTAATACATCAAGGATGAAATAACTTAACTGAGACCTGTTTAGTTGTAAAATTTATATTTTGACCCCTTTCCTTTTGTTTTCCGTTTTTTTTATCCGCTGCGTACTAAGCTGATTTTTAACTTCATTTAGACCCGTTTCATTATGAAATTCTATATTTTGACCCGTTTAATAACAATTAACTTAAATTTAGGCCCGTTTTATTGTAAAATTCTGTATTTTGACCCGTTTAATAATTTAATTTAAATTTAGCCCAATTTTCTTATAAAATCCTGTATTTTGACCCGTTTAATAACAATTAACTTTATTTAGACCTGCTTCATTGTAAAAGTCTTGTAATTTGAGTATTTGACCCGTTTAATAACAAGTAACTTAGTTTAGACTCGTTACATTGATAAATCTTGTAATTTGACCCGTTTAATAACAATTAACTTTATTTAGACCCATTTCGTTATAAAAATCCTATATTTGACCCGTTTGATAACAATTACCTTAATGTAGACCCGTTTCATTATAAAATACCTATATTTTAACCCATGTCCACTTTAATAGGGTAGGGCTACTGTTGTGAAATAAAAATAAATAAAGTTTGAAATTAAATAAACATTATTTAAGGCCTTTTCGAGTAACATTAGTAAAACTCAACACATGAACATGGACCAAAATGTGGCTTTAGGTTCTTGCATTTGTATGTTTACATGAGAAATTAACATAAAAATCTTAACTATAAACATTTAATTAACTGGGATGTTTAAGGAGCATGCAAATCATACACACAGTATACCTACTTAAGATGATACTAAAAATAATAAGGTTAACCGTCCAGCTAGCTAAGACCAACTTGGTTCGATCCATGCATGAGAGTGGACATGGTATTTAGTTCTGAAGAATCCCTCTAAACATTGTTTGGCGTTTCTGCCTTTGAATGTGTGATACCTGCATGTTTCAAGAGAATAGAACAATATCTTCCCGCTCACGGAATGCAATCGTGGAAAGTAGATCTTGTTCTCCATTTCTGGCATTTTGGCTTCCATGCAGAGACACGTAGTACCACAAATGTAAATCACATGCCTTCCCAAACTATCTATTTTCTCCCATTCTCGTGCTGAAGAACAATTCTCCAGGTCCAACGCATTTCAACAAAAGCAACCAACCGTACCTCGAAGAGCATATTTGAACATCACCAGTCAGTTCTTGAGGCGTTGTTATAAAATATTCGTCACCAAACATGGGATCTATACATGTCATAATGCCTCGATGTTTGTCTAACACTATCAACCATGGTGAAAGTAATGAATATGTCTGCAATCTTCTTAGTGATGTTTCATTACTCCATTGAATCATAGGTGCTGCTAACTGACAGCTTTTGCATGTTGCGCGGAAGTTAAGGTATTCAACACCAACGCAAAACTCCATAATCATCTTCAAAACATCAAACGGGATATTGAGAAGGTGCGGTTCAAAATTCTCTTCGTTCTCAGTGTTTTTTATATCAACCTCGTCATATTCTGGAGTTTCACACTCGGTTTTTCCATGATCACTGTGTAACCTGTATTCCCATTGCTCTAAACACGCCATAGAAGATAAGGAGATGGTTTTGTCTTTGACATCATACGAGTATACTGATTTGCCCGTCTTGCCACGAATGTGTACATAACCCCCAAACCCTGAGCCAATTGCATTGCAGTAAAAAACGGAGCACTCATCAGCAAGATCTAAAAAAAATACATCGTCTTTGAGGTCTTCCATTTCTTCCCACATCATCCTAGACATATCCAGTTTAAACAAAAAAACAGCACCAAGTGTTTTCTTTGCCGCCTGATCAAATCTAACTTGATGTAGAACAGGTGGTGACAATATCCTTTCAGAAAAAACTTTGTGACGGAACAGCCAATGTGGAAAGGAAGTGGGACTTTTCCTAACACCAATAAACTTATGGCATCTTCATAGCCCTCGACCACAATGTCAACTTGTATAACGATATGATAGCCATGTACCAAGGCACATACCTTACCGTTGTAACAAGTCAGGCAATGTAAGAAACCGTTGTCACGGATTATGCTCGTGAGCTGTTTGGTATATGTCATTTCCTTCCATGTTAACCTCTTTCTTCTACGGCCTAGCCGACAGAAAACAATGGTAGGTTTTCTTGATCTCGTTAACATGAGAAATGAATGAGGATCATTGGGAGGGATGACAAACAACATTGCTCGATTGATTCAAAATCCCCATCCTTCAAACTCAAGGGGGGGAGTCGTATGGTCTTAGATGTCACCGGGTTCCATAGAGACCATGCGGCCTGGTTCGAAAGAATCACCCATCCATGGAAGCACCCTCGGATACATTTCCCGAGCAACTCAGCTGGAGTTCGGCACTGAGCAACCAACGACGGAAATCGATCACATACGGAGCCACATGAAATGTGCTTCTGCTTCATCTGTAAGATGTTGACAATGATATGTCAAGTGAAAATGCAACCATTAGAGTTCTTCAAACCAGAACCTGAACCACTCTAATATAACCAATATGGCTATATTAATAATTACTTATATATTATTCTACTAATTTTACAAATTGATTTCGAAATCGTTGATTGTACATGTGTTGCTCGATCGATTCTGCAGGATAAAGTGCTTTAATTCTAATGTTGGTTTATTTATGTTACAAGTGAATATGATCATAATGCTACTTTGGTTTTAGCATGTTATCTACTTTTTAGATTTCTATGTCAAATACAAGAAACCCGACTAACCCAACCCAAACCAGAAGAACCCTGGGAAAGACTAGAGTCGGGTTCCGGTTCTAGATTTAAATTTCTCAAACCCGAGTCCCGAACATAAAATCCCATCTATTAACAGTTGAAAAATCTAACCTTTCTTTCTTTGATTTTAATGACAGCGCAAAATCCCTGGCTCAAGTTATAATAATAAATTAGCAAACATAAAAAATCAAATCAGACAATGTCTGAAACGTGGATTGCAAGAGTCCTGAGGTTTATTAATTTACAGTTGATTAGGCGGTGTAGCTTTGTACCGGACTTTAACTAATGGGGCCCGGTAATCCAACTTATTTAGATTAATTAATGGCCCGGCCCGGCCCGGCAAGAAAACCGTTTTTTAACGAACAAATCACAAATTGACACTGACAAACTCAATTTTTTAATGAACGGATACAGACAAGAATTTTCGTTCCGTAAAATGTACGTAACCGTCCATTTGTCCAAAAAAGCTTATCGGACAAACGCGGATAAGGTCTCGTCCGGTTCGGTTCAGTCCGTTTACAGCCCTAGTCAAAAGTAAAGATGAAAGATTTTAAAATTGAAAAAAAAGAAGTTAAACTCAAGAACAATTTTTTCCGTCAATGAGCTTGTGTGGAGGGGTGATGAGAGACTTGGTGTTTCATGTGACCCATGTTCGATTTCTACCCCCATCATTTAGTTTTCGGTGGCATCGGGTGATGATGTGGTGAATTTAACCAGTAGCTCATTTAAAAGATTTGTTCTCGATTAAAAAAACAAACAAAATTTTCCCCAAAATTATAAACGATCTTGTTCATGAAATATTGTTGTCACCATGATGACAATATGGTGTTACGTGGCACATAGTTGTCTTCACTTCAACACATTTTTAGGATCATCATGACTGCCACTAAGCAATGGCAAGTGACCATCATCCTAACAATCCCACAAGCGTAAATATTCATTACTATGGTCAAAATATGGAAACCCTAATTATGAAAGGTAATGTATGTATTCTTTTAAGTGATGAGTAGACTCGGTTTATATCAAGTAGGTCGAAAAACTGAAGGTTAACAAGTTTCTACACCTTCGAATAAAATATCATCGGAGAACGTTAAGATTCGCCTAAGAGCATTCGTAGCGGTTTAACAACCATTGTCATGTAGGGCAATAATGACTACAACATCGCTACGTACAAGCTTGCGTTTTAGGAGTGTTTAAAAAAATTAATAATAAAAAATGACTTTTCTAAACAAAATTAATAATACAAAAGATAAAAAGACAATTTCTATATGCCCCCCTAGGGCGCGAGGTGTATAAGGCTATATGTCCCATATAGGGAGAGGGGTTTGTCTTCCCAATAAATGTGTGTATAGAAACCCCCTTTAAAAACATGCTAACTTAATATGGCTTTGTTAACACGTGAATGCATATTTAATTAGTTTATTTAAGAACGACACATTTCTTGTGTGTTAGGCCACCACAGTTTTCAATTTGGTGGCCAGACTATGTTTCTTGTTTTAACCGGGCTCACACTAGCTTCAAAGTTTGGCTTGGGCGTTCCTCCGAGAAACCATACCGCAGGATGTCACTTGACAATCGTTGTGCCACCACAAGAGCGGAACTTTTTGCATAACACACGGTGAGACTAAAACCTGGGTGGGCCTTGAATTAGAACTAACAACCTCGCAAGGCATAGCTCAAATCCTACATTGACAATATCCACCCAAAGTGCACGAACTTGGACTCTATTGGATAACCAAGCCTCCTACCATTAGACTGCAAGTGAAGGATATTAGAAAAAAGACAAAGGGAATATTTTTGAATCACTTTTTTTTTTTACCATAAATGCAATATTTTCTTTTAGACAAGTAGTTCCTTTAAGATCATCTTCTCATTCTCTTCTAATTTTATGGAGGTTATGTGTAAAGTTTAAAAAAATTATGTTCTCAAATTAATTAGACTTAGGAGAGTTTTTTCATTGATGGTGTTATTAAGTAATTAAGATTTGGGAGTCAAAATCAGCATGAACAGTTGATATCCTTAAGGTATTGATGGAAGTGAATTCCAAACGTTGTTAAAAAAGAACATTTTCTTGCTAGCTTGTCTTTTTCTATTACTAGCAGAAGTGCTCGTGCGTTGCCGCGGGTTTACATAAATCACCCCCTCAATGAGACATGCATTCTATTTATAGGCAGCCAAGTCATCTGGGCACGCCCCCGTGTTGGTATGGCACGCCCCCGTCTCCAGCTGCATTAATTGATTGTCAAATTGTACATATGATGACTCATCATGGGGGCGTGTTAGAGGTGACACGGGGGTGTGATTTGGATATCAGATTCTTATATTTTTGTCTTTTCTTGGAAAGGTGATCACGGGGGTGTGCTAGGGTTGACATGACCCCGTGTTGGCTTCATCAAATTTTGTCTTTTCTTGTAAAAGGTGGTCACGGGGGTGTGCTAGGTGAGGCACGACCCAGTGTTGGCTTCAGCTAATTTTGTATTTTCTTTGATAAGGTGATCACATGGGTGTTCTAGGTGAGACACGGGGGTTAATGTATAGAATTTATACATCTTTTCAACACTAAAATATATCCAAATAAGCGTAATTTCAACAACTATATTAGAATAAATAACCACTAATGTTTATAATTTCTATCTATAGGTAAATATAACCCTAAAGAATAAAACATGTTGAATTACAAAGAAAATCGGAGATAAACAGAGAAAACAGACTCAAAACACCCCATGGTGAATCAAGACATGGTCATGCCTAGAGCATACGAAGTAAAGACAAAAATCAGGAAATCAAGACATGACCATGTTAACCAAGACACACCCCATATTATCAAAAACAAGAGGAAAAGACAAAATAAAGGATTCTGAAACAAATCATGGTCATGATTTCCCAAAACACGGTCATGCCTTCAGTACAAGAGAAAATGACAAAACTAGTGAAATTTGGACCGTTGTGGAACTCAACACGGTCGTGCCTTGCTTAACACGACCGTGTTAACTCGAGTTGTACGATCTGACAGAAAACAATTACTGCAACAAGACAAAAATGACGACATAGTCGTGCCTTGCTTGGCACGACCGTGTTTTGAAACCTAGATCAGCCTATAAATTGAAGACTCATCTTCTTCATTTAATAAACATTCAATACACCATTTACTCCACTTCAACCACCTCTTTTCACCACCATTAATAAAGGAATTAATCTCTTCCTTCCAACCCTTGCAGATTAAGGAGATTAAGCTTTTGTGAGAACATTAGCATTAAGGATTAGTCATCAAGATTGGTTAGATTGTTTCAATAAATATTTTCTTAGGGAATACATAAGACAAAGTCTAATAGTACTTAAGGCATGCTCGTACGGCCTCATTTGACCTTTAATCCATCTAAATTCCACCTAAGTGCATTTTTTTCTTACCACTAAAGGGTTTTTAGATTACAATGATAGGTTGAACCAGTCTGTTTCAACCGGGTTTTAAATTGCCTTGACTATGCTTGAAATGAGGAGGTAAGCATATATGTAACCCTTTAGGTGTAAGCAAGGTTGCAAAATATAGCATCCTAAATTTTATAATAATAAATAAGGGAATTTATGTTTGTTAAATGTGTGTTAATATTTAATAAAGATTAAATATAATAAAGAGTATGGACTTGGGTGGGGAAAGATGGAATAAGGGATGGGATGAGCCTTAGGTCCATGGGCTTAAGAGAGTATAAGTACTCCTTAAACCTCCCTAAAACCCTAAATCCCTCATTCTCTTCTCCTAGCCTCCCTATACACTCAAAGCACACACATACACCTCCTAACTTTCGACCGTGACCAACAATGGAGATCCAAGACCCGAAACCAAGATAGATATTGGTAGATCTTGGATAAACAAACAAGATACAAGATTATTATTGCATATCAAAGCTAACCGTAGCCTAAAAACACATAAAGGTATGTTCTTTATCTTTAAAGGTTATGTTTTTATGAACGGTTTTCCCTAAAACTTAACCCTAGAGTAGATCGGGTATAGTTGTATCATAAAGTTACAAACTTGATGTTTAAAATGGACTTAATGAACTCATTGATATATATGGTTCACTTAGAAACCCTAGATCTAGCCAAAACGGGTTTTAAACCCATAAAGGTTCAAGCTTTATGGGTAAACGGGCTAGGTCTTAGCCGAAAATGGAAATAGGAATGTTTATGGGTTGATACCAAACCATAATAAGGGTTTAGATGACAAAACGTGTATGGATAACAAAAATAAAGGACCAAACAATTGCAGCTCATTCGAATACACTGGTTAGATTCGAATAAAATGGTTAGATTCCAATACATTGCCTAGATTCGAATACAATGAACACATTAGAATACAATGTGATCATTAGAATACAATATGATCATTAGAATACAAATGTATTCTAATCATATACCATTCGAATACAAAGGTATTCTAATACAAGTTGAATGCTAACACAAATGCATTCTAATCACATGCCATTAGAATACAAATGTATTCTAATCACATGCCATTAGAATACAAATGTATTCTAATCACATGCCATTAGAATATAAATGTATGCTAACACATATGTATTATAATACCATTCGAATATAAGATATTCAAATACAATGCTATTAGAATAGACCAGACTTAACCATTTCTGGTGCAACCTAAAGAAAGAGTATAGGATTAAGAAATTGATACGTGTAATTGATATGCAGTTATCCATGCTCAATTGAAGAAAGGAATCACTATTAACTTAGAAAGAGACCGGAGACAGGTGAGTTTCTAGCCCCATTTCCTTGATATGTTTTCGGGACTGTGTGCATACTCAATGTGAATCTTAATACACTTACTTTGTAACATTCGTTATTTTTAAAACCCGAAACCCGACCCGTTTAGTTTTTCTTTTAATCTATTAAAATTTTAAAAGATATTTGTTTTATTATAAATATATGTTACTTTTATTAAGTTTATCTACATTTAAACCAATTCCAAAACTTGAGGGGCCGATTCTGTCAAATTCCCAAACTCCCCTCTTGTCTTCCTTCCTTGTCACGTACCTGCAGCCCTCCCCCATCCCATTCACGATTTTGACCAAGGTCAAAACCCATCTAATCAGCCGATAATCGAGGGATTGATGATATTTCTGGTTCTCTAATTAACACGTAATCAATATATATTGTAAGCACAACTAATTAACAGCTAATTGACAGTCATTCTCGCAATAACAACCCGCGGACCAAACGACACCAAAACGCTATAAATACACAATCTTAATCCAATTAAACTCGTACACAGCTCACTCAAGCTATCGTGATCTGAACCCCGATGCTTAATTATACAATATCAACCTCTTGATATTCGTTTTCTACCCTCCTTAGCGCCGGCCTGGTTCTGTCCAATTAACCCATCACGGTTCATCGTACGAGGTATTGAAATACATGGTTTTAATCGCGTTAATGCCTTGATCAAAAGCCCTAAGATCTATTTGGTTAATTATAATTGGATTGATCAAATCAAGATGTTAGGGTTTATGTTCAAATATGTTATGAACTGATAGTGATTTTAATTAATGAAAACCAAATCTGTTTGCAAGTGCTGGTTAGCCCAGCTGGTTAAACACGTGAGCTATGGGGGTAGAGTTCGCGGGTTCGACCCCCTGCCACCCCATTTTTTGTCTTTATTTTTTTGGTATTTGTTTAAATTAATCAATTCTTATGGTTTTAAACCTTAATAAATGATAAATAATTTATATTTTATTAAATCAATATATTAACTCGTTGTTTTCCGAATCTCGGTTAGAACTAGATATATATACATAAATATCTATGTGTGTGTATATATATACATATAAAAATTATTAAAGTATAAGGGTTTTTGTAATAAATATTTAAAAAGATTTTGTTTAATTTGAATACGTAAATTAAGGTATATAATATTATTTTACATAATAATTTGGCCAAGTAATTTATAAACAAATGGCATTTTTATAAATATATATTGTTACCGCTTTAATAATATAAGTACTAATATTTTATAAACAATTATATTTTATGCAATATTAATTTATAAGTAATCTTTATTAATTATAAACTTTAAATAAAATATGCTATACTCTCGATACAAGTTCATTTCTCGTTTCTCTCTTAGTCCCTTTGTTAATTCGTAGTATTTCCTGTTATTACACTTGTTAGGCTTTGATTTTGCTACATCTGGAGCGCGACGCTTATTCTCCTGCTAATCTTAATGTATATTATTCGGTTGCTTATTCTCTAAGGTGAGTTTACATACCCATTTTTCCATCTTTTATATTTTGGGGGTAGCATGTATGCCATATTCAAGTTTACTTATGTTTTATTCCCACATCTATTCAAAACTCAATTCAATATATGTTTATGTGTGATTATTGCATGCTCTATGATAAATGCTCTATGTGCTTAATTGTTTATTTTATGTTTGGTGGTTGGTATCTCATCCTCATCTATCCTCATCTAGTATGATTATACATTTACCCAAGTATTTTGATTTCGAATCAATAAGAACGGGTCCACATCTATTTAGTTGTTTAAATTTTCATAAGAATTGTAATACTCATCATTTACATATGAATTGTGATTTATTATGTATATATATAATATATATATAACTAGAACCTATGTATTCTCAACAACATTCGTGTTGGCAAACTCTATTTTCATACATGTTACAGGTACAAGTAATTTACATTGTTCAAGATTGAAGATATTAGTTTTTACCTTAGGATATTTATTCTAAACCCAAAAGTATGATGTAATTATTATGTATATTGAATTTGTGTATTTGTTTTAATGTTAATGAAATTAAATAATTATTGTCGCTTTAATTAGTGTCTTCTGAGCTACTGTCCAATCAATACGTTACGCCCCGGCATGTTCCGCCTTTGGTCGGGGTGTGACATGCCTTAAATGGTAAGTGTATGTCTTAATGATAAATGTGATAATTATGTTTATATTATGAATGAATGCTTGACAGTACGTGAACGATCTTCGGATATTGCACGTATTGTTAAGGAATGTATAGTGTAGTAAGTATGAAATGAGTATGTGAAAGAAAGTATGTATGAATATTGTATGTATGATATTATATATTGTATGTATGAATGTTATATTGTTAATGACAAAGAAAGGTAATGTATGGTTGTATGGTAACGAAAGGGAACCGAGCCCTAATAATACTTGAGGCAAGAGGGAACTGAACCCTAATAATATTCGAGGCAAGAGGGAACCGAACCTTGTTAATATTCGAGGCAAGAGGGAACTGGGCCCTAATAATACTCGAGGAAAGTAGGGCGTAATACTTTTATAACGTAATGTATGATAATGAAAGAAAGAAAGTACGAAGGTAAGTAAGTGTATAATGAACGAATGTATGAAAGTATAAAGTATGAACGAAAGTATGTAATTATGAATGTGTTATATGTTGTATAATTAACTAGAACTCACTCAGCGTAGCTGACTTTTAGTATGCATGCAGGTGAGTAGAATGAGGCAGCTGGCTTAAGTGGGGCACATGGCAGAGGAATAAGAGACTGGCATCCGAAGACTTAAGATGTTTTATGTTTATTTGTGTTTAATTTGAAAGACAAGAATGTTTGTCAAGACATGTTTATGAAGTTATATGTAATGTTTAATGAAAGTTTTATATTCCGCGAAAGTTTTAATTAACTAAGATATTAAGAACTGTGTTTATGAGTAAATCCGACAACAAAGTAGGGCACCGGTGACGGGGCCTTACACAAAAGTTGTTAGGCGCTCCCAAGGCGGTCAACTAGCTTGACGCTATTCTCGGTCTAGGCGGGATGTACTCGGAGAGTACTTGGACATGTTATTTTATAAAGAAAATAAAATTTCAGAGATTTTTAATAAAAGTCAAAATTTTGTTAAGAATGAGTTAGGCCGCCTTGGGCTAGTGGAGTGATGGTCGGTTAATTTGTATATGTTTTAATTCGTTTATTATTTAGTTTTAACTGTTTATTTTAGAACTATCGATACTTCATACGTGTTTAATTGGATTTCAGGTCATAGGCGTTAAAGTACTCAATTTGGACATGTTGTGACACGGAATGAAGACCAGGGATGTCCAGCACACAAAACGGTATCATTTATTGAAGTTGGCTGTAGCAGAACCCATCGCGGTACGCGATGGGTGTGCTGAGGGTCCTATCGCGTACCGCGATGGGACTTAAATGAAGACGTTGACTATTGGTCAATCGCGGTACGCGATGGCCATAGTACGCGACGGGTGTGCAGACGGGATTTTGGTTTATAACATCAGTTTCATCAACAAAGAAACCCTAACTCCGTTTTGGACGAACCATAGGCGATTCCAGCAGTCCAAGAAGGCGATTTCCACCATCCTAGCTCGTGTCAAGACCCTCCGCATGATCTATATCACCCGTATTGAAGATATGATGATGTCTAGGCTCGGCTAATCTCATAGAATCGCACCCGGGATGTATTGTTTGTAACCATTTACAGTTTTTCTCATGTGATTAAGAATACTTATGTTTTTTTATTGAAAGATTGATATATGATTATTGATGTTTAGTATTTCTGTGTGTTTGGTCGGTTTAGGTTAGGGATGGCAAC